>NC_138373.1:86939710-87003902 GCF_054177405.1 Leptonychotes weddellii
TTAGAATTAGCAGCATACTTGCTGCCATCACTACTAAAGTAACTCTGAAATATTTAGCCAGTGTATTAAGGACAGAAAAAGAGAACTATTGGAAAGGACAGAATTATTTGTAGATAATAAAAAATGCCCAAGATACTCAAACTAATATAGTAAAATTCCATTGTAATGTAAATAAGCGTGATTTGTGTAGTAGTAATAATCAGTTCAAAAATAGAAAAAAAGAGACCATTCATAGTAGCAACAATCCTTATGCTGAGGATTAAACTCTGTAAGAAATGTGACTGGCCCATGGGCAGGAAACTGTTAAACTTCATATAGGTCTAAAGATTTGTTCAGTCTTAGTACTTAATAAGGGAATGTCGTATTTGGTATATCATATCATTAAAGATTCAAAAACATGTACATAAAACATATATGAGTGACCTTTCTGTAAAATGTAACCTAGATTCCTAATGTTGGCTGTGGGGGAAGATAGACCAGAATGCTCGTATAATGAAACTACAGGGTAGATGGTGTTGCAGCTAGTAATGTAATCTGACTACCTACCTACCTATCTACATACCTGCTTATTTATAGATATTTTTTTTTTACTATTTAATGAAATGGAAAAATGAGAGTAACCTAAAAAGTTAACAATGTCAGGATACAATATAAACTATAACCTTTAATTTTTAAGTGTATTTACTAAGAAAATAAATGAGGAGGCAACATACAAAGTGTTAATGATGACTATCTGCAAGTGGTAGAACTACAAGAATAATTATTATTATTATCAAATTATTATTACAGATTCTCTAAAACAAATATATTTATAATCAGAAATTTGAAAATAGATTTAGTTTTCCAAACATCTAAGGTTGATCAAATGTCTAAGATTTCATTATATATCTTCTTGAAAAAATTATTGTAAAAACATTTATTGAGATGGGTTATATACAGAATTAAAAAATGAGGGGATCATCAGAGGCTGAATAGACTGCACTCCCCAGCTACCATTCATATTAGACTGTGGTATATACCTGTGCATCTGGTGATTATGCCTCCTGGGAGTGTGGGGCCCAACATCCCTGAGAATGATAAAGAGCAATGTGTTCCTATGTTCAAATCTCAGCCCTTTCCCCCATGCCTATGTATCAAGTGCCACAGCAGTTTAAATGTTCAAATATTGATCGCCAATGACATTGAATCAAACTTACTGAAGTCTTTATGGATTAAGTAGGAGAATTAGGACAATTATTTTAATTCTGCAGCCATTTTGATTATTTACCCTTCTCTCCCCTTTCCCATTGACTCTACTGTTTTGTTTACAGCAATTACACCTGGGCAAGAAACTTAATAATTTTTAGGAAATATACCCAGCATGAGATGCTGTGCCTCTGAAGTCTTAAGTGTTAACTTTAATTTTTTTGTGCTGTTCTTCCTGAATACAGCTTTTAACAGAGGATTTGTTTTTTCCAATACCCACACAGTTCAAACCTGTGGGAGTCAACTGTATATGTAAAGGTCTTAGCATGTACAAAATTCAGTGTATGATAATTATCACCATTTTTATTAAAAGGGTGATATTTTCCCCAAATGCTTCAATCTTGTTTCAGACTTAGGCTAGATATACTTTTATATAAGCAGACTTTCATTCTTCTGTACTAATGGAAACTATATAATTTTTCAAACCAGACACTTTGGAGAGTGAAACTTGGCACTATTGATAATTATGCTGGGATAACAGTGCAAACCATTGCTGTTCTAGGCAAACCAGGATGAGTGGTCACTCGGGGTATACTGGTAGTACCTGATTTGTGGTTCATGCTCAGAGAACACAGGTCATTGTCATTGAGTGAGACAGGGAGGATATAGGACAAGTGAGCTCCCATTCATCTTTTTGAGCTTTAGTTCCTTACTCGTTAAATTGAGGTTAACGATGACTAGCTCACAGGGTGACTGTAAAGATTAAATGAAATTGTGATCTCATAAATACAGTATATATGTAGAAATTAGACACCTGTTAATTCTCCTCTCTGTCTCTGCAAATTACCTTAGCTATGCTGATGGATGAAGTTTTGTGTATAGCTGTGTTATGTACTGACTTCTCACACTTCCTTAATGTATCTTTGTAGTTCATTTGACTGGACATGGTAGGTGGTAGTCATAACCAACTGCACATGTGCTTCCTCACTTTACAGTGGAGAGTTGGTCTATATTGCTTCAATTAAGCACTTTTTAACATTGAAAGGTATGAATTGTAGTGTTCAGGAACCACACCTGCTTTCCCTGTAAATTCTCTGTCGTATTTTTTTCTTCCTTTTGTGCTTTTCTATTTTTGGATGATTCGTAATCTAAATAGGATTTTTTTTTCCTTAAATATTTCAAATATGAATGTTTATGCATTTAATAGACTTTGTGTGAATAAAAGACACTTGTTTTGCACATCAGCTGCAGAGATGTGTTTCTTGGGGAAAAAAATCTAGCTGAAACCTTGAAAATTAATAGGATAATTGGTAATATATATACCAAATTTGACTTTCTTATAATTTATAAATAAATTTTAATAACACAAAACTGGAGGAAGTAATAGACCTCAAGGTTTGGGTCTTTGGCAAAATGACCACAGCATTTTCACCATTATCTTCCATAGTTGTTCTCTTCATTAGCAAATCTGTGTTCAGACCTGGTATTGCCCAGTCTTCAGGCTTACAGATTGGTAGTAAATGATTTTAGTCATATCATAAATTATGCAGCTGTGGAATGAAGAAGGTATGATGGGAGCATATGGGGAAGAAGTTTGTACAAAGGTTAAGGAAGGCTGCTTGTGGATACCATTTAATTAAGTGTTTAATGGTGAGTAGGTCTTTAGGGAGTGGGGAGAAAGTCTTTGAAAATGGCCTGGGGAATGGCATATGCCAAGCCTAGAAAGGTGCATGAGGAGCAAGGATGTGTTTGGGGCTTAACAAGTACAGCTAAGTGTGGATATGAATGTGGATGGGAAGGGGATGCCTAATTTTAAAAAGTGGGATTCTTATTCTAATTGATACAAACAACCTTTTCTGGGGCTTTGGGCTTTATTATATTGAAAGGATCAAAATTATAAGTAGATAAAGTTCTATTTGAAGAAGAAGTAGAAGTGTTTATGATTTGGAGCAACCTAAATTTCAGAAATCTCTATAAGGAGAAAGATTACTCAGCGTTCTTTATTCTTTATAGTTTCTTTGTAATCTTAAGAAATTAAATATTTAACATATCCTCATTCTTCAAAAGGATATTGCTACTTTAAAAAAATGTTCGCCCTTAGGGGCGCCTAGGTGGCTCAGTTGTTAAGCGTCTGCCTTCAGCTCAGGTCATGATCTCAGGGTCCTGGGATCGAGTCCCGCATCCGGCTCCCTGCTCTGCGGGAAGCCTGCTTCTCCCTCTCCCACTCCCCCTGCTTGTGTTCCCACTCTCGCTATCTCTCTCTCTGTCAAATAAATAAAATTTTTAAAAATAAATAAATAAATAAAATGTTTGCACTTAAAAAATTAGATATAAATAGATAACATTAAAAGCTGTACTGTTTCCAGCCATTTGATTTAACATTCCATTCATTTTGTTAACATTTTCTCCTGTGAGCTGCTCTGTAGCCACCAGACAATTTTACTGTGCAAATTCTTTGCAAATTTTGCCTTGTCAAAATGTGAATTGTGTGAGGGATGAAATGATTAATAATTGCTTTTTTTTTGTACAGCAGATAACACTTTCAGAAAAAAATATGCTGATATTAACTGCCATTTCTATTCCATTTTGCTCCCAAGAATTGTTTGAATGTATACACTCCATCTTTTTATTATCTCAAGAAGTAGAACTGTTAATAAAATAGTAATTTCATGTAGTAATATTTATATCATCATGTGAAAAATAAAATAATGTCATATGGGTGACTACTTTAGTTCTAATACCATCTTGCCTGCTTCATTTTGTATTTTCCCTGTGCTACACTATAGCACATACATAAAATCTTTATTTTTTACTTGGAAAGCACTTTGAACATTCAGATTTGAGCTAGAAGAAACCAAGGCCCTGTTGGAGACTGATTTGTTCCCTTTAGACATCTTCTCTAGGGCAGAAACTCTTCTACACATATTTGTGGTCCCAGTGCCTAGCTAGTTAGATAAAAATCTGTCAAATAGGTGGATACATCTCTTACAACCCACATCTTTTGATTCCTAATCAGTCCATGTTCTTTCCTATACACTTATACTTCCCCCATCTGTTTTTCTACTACAAAATGGAAGCCCTAGGTTTCAAATTATCTATAATGCACAGTTGTTGGCTATCATAATCCCATCCCCATCTCACAAGAAAGCCACGCTCACCAACATGTTAGGACGGGGGACTATGTGGGCTGAGAACCAATGGATATACCAGAATATTCCTGAATACATTTAATTTCCATACTCAAGATGGATGGCACTTTATGCTTTTCAGCATGTTGTTCATGCTTCTTTTGATTAAACTGCAGAGTCAAGAGATTCTATTGGATTAGAGGCTGTATTTCTAGATAGTGTTTCTAAGCAGGAATAGTTCCACCATCAGGGGTGTTTAGGAAATTTGGGAGGACATTGTTGGTTATCACAGTGATAGAAAGAATGCTACAGGCATTTAGTGAATGGGTAACAGAGATGCCAGGCATCCTGTGGTACACAGGACAGTTCCACACAGTGCTATTAGAATAGCCCACTCTGTTTTCCTATTGAAAAACCACAACTGAACATACTTTTTACATGTATACACAAGGCATTTTTGCATTGTCTTAATATATAATGAATTATCCAGGAATGCAACTATTATGGAAATTAAGGGAAAATTGTATTTAATTCAGAATTTGAAAAAGAGTTGTTCCCCAGCTTAATAACCACGTGACAGGCAGCAGTCCCCCGTGTAGTATTTGAGTTTCCTATCAACAGACCTACAGTTACATACCTGCACTTACAACTGTTGCATTTATGGTATAGGCATACCTCAGAGAGATTGCAGATTCGGTTCCCCACCATTGCAGTAAAGCAAACATCACAATAAAGCGAGTCAAATAAACTTTCTGGTTTCCCAGTGCACATAAAAGTTATATTTACACTATAGTCTGTTAGGCGTATGATAGCATTATGCCTAAAAAAACAATATACCTACCTTAATTTAAAATACTTTCTTGTTAAAAAATACTAATCATCATCAGAGCTTTCAGTGAGTGGTAATCACTGATCACAAATCACCATAACAAATATAATAATGAAAAAGTTTGAAATGTTGTGAGAATTACCAAAATATGAGAGAGACACAAAGTGAGCAGATGCTGTTAAAAAGAAAAAAAATGGTGTGAAAAGACTTGTTTGTTGCAAGGTTGCCACAAACCTTCCATTTGTAAAAAAACACAGGATCTGCAAAGTGCAGTAAAGCGAAGCACAATAAAACGAGGTGTGCCCGGGAAAACATAAGGATCTAGATGCTTCATTATGTTTTGTCATTTACATATTTAAATTCATGTCTCTGTTATAAAATACTTTTCTTTTATTTCTTTCTGGCTTCCATGTTGAGAATAGCGTGTTTGGGGGTGGAGGAAGCACAAGGGTAGAAGCAGGAAGACTCATTAGGAGGCTGTTGCAGTTATTCAGGTTAGCAGTTACATAGGGTAGATAGAGATAGAGCTAACAGGATTTCCTGACAGATTAGATATGGGTTATGGGAGAAAGAAGTCAAGGATCACTGTCGGCATTTGGGCCTAAGCAACTAAAAGGATGCATTCTAGTTGCTTTGAACGGAGATGAAAGAGTGTAGGTGTAACAGATAAGGGGGGTAAGAGTAAGTTCTTTTCAGACATGTTGAGTTTGAGATGTCTACTGGACATCAGAGTGGCAATGTTGACTAGGCATCTGAATGTGAGGCTGAAGTTCAGAGAGGGGTCTGAGCTCAAAATAATGGGAATTGTCAGGTATATAGTATTTCAAGAAATGATCAAGTTGAATGAAATCACCAAGGGAGTGAATATAAATGGAAAAGAGTAAAAGACCTATGATTGAGATTTGAGATTCTCAAACATAAATAAAGCTTAGAGAAGAAATTGAGAAGGAACACCAGTGAGGTTGGAGGAAAAGCAAGAAGAGAGTACAGGTGTTCTGGAAGCCAAATGAAGAAAGTGTATCAGGAGGAGGGAGTAATAAATTGACTCTTAGATTTAACAATGAGCTAAGCATGATGGATGAGCTTGGTTTTGGTATAGTGATAGGGGTAAGAACCTAACAGGAATGAACTCAGTGGAGAAAAGAAGGTGAGAATATGAAAAGGGAATAAGATATGGAGGATAGCTGGTAGGGGAAGTGGGATCAGAAGAAAGTTGTTTTGTTTTTTGTTTTTGTTTTATGATGGGTAATATAGGTACTTATTTATTCTCTGATCCACTATAAAAATCAAAGGAGATCGTGATGATGCTGGAGCTGATATAAGGGGACTGGCATCCTGGTTGGCCATGGTGTGCCTATGACTGCACCACTGGTTTTCCAAGCATCTGGTATGCCATAGCCCTGGAAGAGCTAACTGATACGTAATAGATTTTGAGACCCTGGGACCAGAAGGCTTTCTCACTCGCCAGTGTTTCTTCCTTTTTTGTTTAGGAAAGTTGATCAGGCACCAGCCAAAGGGTTTAGGCTTTAGCCAGACACTAAATTAGAAATTAGTGGGAAATTAGAAGGGAAGGCAGAACCAATTTCTTCTCCATAGGCAACTACCTGAGAACAGCTAAATTTTGTCCTTCTTATCCACTTGGAACCATCTTAACCATTTTGACTTGTAGGCAAAATGGCACAGGGCCTTTAGAATAAGGAAAGTGAGGCACCTACAAGGGCGCAAAATACAAGGAGGCACTCACTTTTAGAGTCATGCAAATACAATGTTGGCACTTGAGAATGATTCATTGCATTTTGCACCCTAGGCACCTTGCTTGCTACACACCCCCTAATTCCCCTGGTCCTGAGAATGGGCACTGTGGTTTAAGGAATAGAAAACTCTCTTTCCCTAATTATCTCTCCTCATATTATCAATTGGAGATTAATGTGCTTTAGTCAGTCCGATATTCCTCTCCTTCCTCCATATCTGGTCAACTTTGGCGACTAACAAACATGAGGAAGACTTGGTAAAGAAGAAATGCTCTGGGCTGCAAAATTGTATTGTTAGTGATGAGACAGAGTAGGGAATGATTGGTTGGGGCCTTTGGGCCAGGAACATGAAATTTTGGATACCTAAGAGGCTGGTGAGAGGGAACTGGGGGATAGAAGGGAGACTGATTAGGATCAGTTCTGTTTGCGAAGACTAGAATAGAAACTGTCCCTCTCTAGCTTAGTACATTTGTCATTTTTAAGAGTTCTAAGGGCCCTGGTACCATTTTGTCTTTCCATCTTTGGAATCCAAGGGTGATAGGAGGTTATCACTTATTTTGTCAGTCCTAAGAATTGAGTTTCTTGTTCTGCCCAGTGCAGATCTGAGAAAGATTCTGAGGTCATCGGAGGTCATCTTTGTACCTCAGATACTGAAGGAAGCCTTACAGCAACAATTGCAGAACCCAGAGAATTCTCAAGCCTTTGTGTCCTGGAGAATATTGTCATATGGTCTTGTGCTTGTCGCCTCTGAGGGAGCCATAGTGATAAAGGTATAATAGAGAATCATGGACCATCTTGATCATACTATCTGAGTTGACAGATTTTCATATGAAGAACATTTAGGACCAGATGTGTAGAGAAGGTGCAGATGTGCTTGTGTACAAAATGAGAGTCAGCTGAAGGAGTAGTGGGGAGAGATACACAAAGATGGCTCTGAGGAGCTTCCATCAGGAGGAAGTATCTAGAGGGGCAGGCAGCAGCCACACTTTGAAGAGAAAGGGTGGAGGTGGTTAGAGATATGGTCAGTGATTCTCTTATAATTGGGAAGTTGCTGATTATGAGACTGAGGAAAAGCCCATTGAACTTACAAGTGAGAAAGTTTTCTTCATTTTAAAGTGGCTCATGGAATGGCAAGAAGTCCATGACTAATTATGAATGAGATAAAAGGTAACTGATTAATGATCCTATTTTTTAGATCTGGAGGCATTTCACTGCAAAAGTTATACCGTTATATATGAATGAATCTGGGAACAGTACTATCATATGACAGAAGTTTTTATTGCAGTTTCTTCTGGGATGAGGCCTGATGCTGCTTTATCTAATTGTCGACAGTCATGTGCCCATGGAAAGAAGTCCGCACTGAAAACAGTAGATGTTTGACTTGATTGAGTGTTATATAATCAGGAGGTCCTTTGAGACTTTCCCCAGAACTTTTTGTCCAAAATATTAGTCAAATATTTCCCAGAAGAGCTTTCTTCTTTTTCATAAGCAGTATTATTTTTGTTAGTAGTATTCTTCTAGGCCCTTGCTTCCTCTTCACCTCTAGTCCCACAAATAGCTGAGTCAGGTAAATGTGAGAACATAATTAATTGAGAAACGGAGACTGACCCATGAACTTCAGTTTAAATCTAGTGTCTTTAAATCTTTTATCATATGTGTGGCAAATAGTAGACCTTTAGTTGTAAATGCTTTTTTGAAACCATTAAGTATAATGTATATTCTACTTAATTATTTCTTTTATTAGATGGTAGAGTTTATTAGTTCATGGTTTGAGGTCTGGTTGCAGACTGCCTGGATTCAGATCCTGGCCTTACTCCTCATAAGGTATGTGATCTTGGGCAAGTTTTGTAACTTTGCTGTGCCATGGTTTCCTCTTATAAAAAGTAGGGATAATAATAGTGTCTACCTTTTAAGATTATTATGAGAAATAAATAAATTGATACACTCACAGCACTTAGAACAGTTCCTGGCATATGATAAGTACTTAATAAATATTACAAATGACTTTAACAAAAGCTGTCAGGCATTTAATATTTAAAGAGTAAGAAAACCAAATCTCTACTTCTCCCCCAAATAGCACTGTAACTGGCAATGAATACTTGAGTGTTGGTTGTGTGAATTTTAGATAAGCCTTTTTTCAGTGGATGTAAACAGCTTCCTGTGTTTCTGAAGATGGAGGAATAGAAGTCATCTTTCCTTCTGGCCTCATATCAGTATATCACTCTTGACACTGTGCTTATATATTATTTATATTTTTGCTAATCATAAAAGTGAGTTGAGCTTTTAAAAATTTGTGGGGACTGTGATTAGTATCCAGATGTTTTTTTATTGGATATTCTGTGTCCATGACGTTTCCTTCCATAGAATGTTTGGAGTGGTGTGGTTTGTTCCATCTTCGTGCTCTGTCCCTCCACCCAAATTAATAGAATCAAAATAAAGGAAAGTGTATCTCCCACAATAAGACAATGATGAGATTTCCATGTAGGCAGCAACATGTTATCCACAGGGTTCTTTGTTGATAATAGGCTCATAGTCATAAAGGGGATAGAATTCTCTTCATATGGTGTGCCCACAGGACTTCCCTCCCAGCTTCTCTCCTGTTTCCAGTAATCCAAGTCGATTGTATAAACACATGGCAAAATGTGGCTGATAGCCACCTGATGGGACAGCATTTTGGTGTTCATAAAACACGTTTAAATAGGTGAATTTAGGGTGATGCTCACAGCAGACTAATGAGAAAAATATTCTTATCAGTATTCTACAGCTGAAAAAAATGAGCCTGCATGAGTTTAAGGGAGTTCAGGGTTGCACGGTTAAAATATGCAGTGAACCCAGGTCTGCTGACTCCTTAAATCCCGTGTCCTTCCCGTTTTATTGCTTTCTCATCAGAATCACTCGGGCTCAGTAAAATCATGTAATAGGACCTGGAATAGTAGCCAAGACTGTCCATTAGAAATCATAATCACAGAATTAGAATTTCAAATACCATAAAATTTGACACTATATCTAACTGTTGAAAAGTTTACTTTTTATAAAAGACCCTACTTTGTTTTTAGATATATTGTTCATTCTTCCTAGTTATATAACACAAGCATTTTCTAACTTTAAATTTTTAAAGATTTTTTTTCATTATATGTATACTTTGTCATTAAAGTAGATTTCATGTTGATAGAAGTCTTTTTTCTTTCAGTGTGGCTAGTGTTGAGTAGGCCTAGATTGACTCTTTCCTGAAATTCTTAGAAGAGTGTAATTACCAGTTCTTATCCTGTACTTGGTAGGTAGGTGAGTGGCCCCAGG
Organism: Leptonychotes weddellii; assembly: GCF_054177405.1. Taxonomy (NCBI): domain Eukaryota; kingdom Metazoa; phylum Chordata; class Mammalia; order Carnivora; family Phocidae; genus Leptonychotes; species Leptonychotes weddellii. The sequence continues at coordinate 86,949,901 of NC_138373.1, forward strand.
AAGAAGAAAATGGTTCTATTTTTGTAACCATTATTCTTCTAAACCTCGTTCTGAGTAAATGGCACATTTCTGTATTGCAGGGCAAACCTCAGACCTGTAGCGTTGGTTTGGAGACCAGGAGAGTGTGGACCTTTGTAGCTTCATGGAGTTGTGTTCGGGTGCCCGGCCTGAGCTGCCAGTGGCACAGATGCAGCCACAGCTGGCTGGTGCCGTATGTCCAGTGACTCGCCGAGGGAAAGCGCACTCACTGTAGAAGCGGAGTCTGGCAGAGAGCTGCCTGTCTCAAGATCACGCTCAGTGATCGGTCACTCACGCGTTCTGAGAGACCCAGACTCCTATAGTAATAGTAATGGCTACTTTTTCTTAAGTGATTACTGCATGCCAGGTTGTATTTAAGTCTTCATCTTCATTGTTAGCTCTGACAAATTTAAGGATGATTATTCCCACTTTAGAGCCAAGGAAACTAGGAATCTGTCTAAAGTCATAGAGCCTATAAGTGGTGGGGCCAGGATTTGAATTCAGGGCTGCCTGACCACTAAAATGTGTTCTTAACCAGCAACTTCCACATGAAGGATGATGAAATATGTCATGTGTGTATACCTGTGCTCACAGCAGACATAATTGCTCATGGTGTGTGTTCAGGCTGAGCTGATAATCCTTTTTAGCATGACATTCTTGGCATCTGTAGTCAAACAATCAGACTTTTAATAGGCAAGGTAAAATACACTCTAAATGTGTCTTTATTAACTTTCTCTGAAATTTCAGTGGCGTGTTGAAATTGGCCCAGTTTGCTTTTGGGAAATAATAAATAAGGTAAATTATCGCTTTGTTTCATAGGAAGAACAAACATGCAGTATTTTTCTATGGAAGTCTTCATTGGTGTGGACAGTTGAATTGAATTCAGGATAAATTCCATTTTAAATAACATATAAAAAGTCCTCTCCATGTCAGAAAATTTTAAGGCAAGTTGATTTTACTGATTTATAATATTTATTTGAAAATTTTCTCAAATGGATATTTGAGATAAAAAACAAATTTTGACAGTGCTCAGAGTTTGTTATAATGAAATTAGATTTTTTATACAACCAGCAGAAAATGAATTTAAAATTCATTATATTTTAATCATAGATCAAAATATTAATCCCTCAACAATTGAATTTAAAACTCTGTGTTATGGCTATAGTTGTAGAAATAAAAACTTGTTAGGATTACAGCTTTATTTATTTAACTTGCTTATTTATTTATGGTCCTTCTTCCTTTCAGACCTTACTACTACTTCAACTGAAGATAGTATTTTTTAAAAATGTCACATATGATCAAACAGACATCCCACTGTGTCTCTTGACCCCTTGATGTAAGGGATTCCTCCTCACTGCAGTATTATTGAAGAGCATCTTAGCACAAGATTCAGGGTTGGCGTATGTAAGCCAAAGACCAGTAATACCTACTGTAATAAATTAACATTCCTGTCTGCTGCTTGGTGTTCAGATTTCTAGAAAATGCGCTCTTCATTATTCTCCTCTGAAATCTGACACAAAACTGAGAAATAGAAAATAACTGATATCAAAATATATTTCCATAGATAGGCTACTTCACCAGCAAAGAGACTGAGGTATAATTTAATCCAAATTAATATGTGAGGCCATGGAAAATTCTTTATCTTTAAAGTTAAGTAACATTAAACTTTAAGTTACTTATCTCCATTTGTAAAGAAATGAAAATTTTCATTATTTTTCATAGTGATGTTGTTAGGAGAAGAAAATATATAATACTGAAAATAAGACAGTGTATTATTATGCTGTAAGCAATGCTGACTTGAATGTGCTTTTTTGAAAAAATAAATGAAATTAAGAGAAGTAACTCAATAGTGTTTCTTTTTTTTTTTTTTTTTTAAGATTTTATTTATTCATTCGAGACACAGAGATAGATAGAGAGAGAGAGAGCATGAGCAGGGGGGAGAGGCAGAGGGAGGAGCAGGCTCCCCGCTGAGCCAGGAGCCGGACATGGGGCTCGATCCTAGGACCCTGGGATTATGACCTGAGCTGAAAGCAGATGCTTAACCATCTGAGCCACCCAGGCGCCCCTCAATAGTGTTTCTTTAGTAACGCTGCTTGTCCTCAATAATACCATTTCTGGTTTCTCTTTATTGATAAAGTCCTAGCTATTCATACTTTAAAAACAGAAGACAGTACTTCTCTATAACACTGTGACCACAGACCCCACCAACTCTGACGAATGGTTACTTTGAAGTGCTGGTGGCCAGTTGAAGTTTATAATTTGTTACCAAATTACTATTATCTTTATTTTCATCCTGTATTTTGCCTGTCAAACAGTCATATTCTTCAAAATGGGAGAGTCAGAACCTTCAACTAAAGAGTTTGTTTAACTAGAGGCAGGAAGGGCCTATTTTCCCTTGAAACACTTGGGAAATTCATTCATTTTCATTTGTTTTAAACTTAAAAATCTGGAAATTATTTAGGGTTGCTTAAGGGGTTTTTTGTTTGTTTGCTTGCTTGATTATTTCGTTGATTGGAGTTTTTGTTTTTGGTATTCTTCTTGACTCAATTGTAGATGCGATTGTTTTCTTAATTTTCTGATAGTTCATTATAGGAGGGATCTTTTTATTGATGTTATTATCTCTATATAAGGACATACGAAAAAGAGCTTTATAACTTTTAAATTCTGTACAGTTTTTTTTAAAGATTTTATTTATTTATTTGAGAGAGAGAATGAGATAGAGCATGAGAGGGGGGAGGGTCAGAGGGAGAAGCAGACTCCCTGCTGAGCAGGGAGCCCGACGTGGGACTTGATCCCGGGACTCCAGGATCATGACCCGAGTCGAAGGCAGTCACTTAACCAACTGAGCCACCCAGGTGCCCCTGTACACTTTTTATATTGAATGAGAAAGTTGTTTTTAGGTAGTTATAAAGATAAAATACAAAAATTAACAACTTTTTTTTCAGAATTTAAGTTGCTTATAAAGTTGTTTCCCGGCAGTTGTCAGTGTCAGCCCATTTAAGAGTTGTGAAAATATTTTCTTCTTTCCCTTTTTCTTCATGCTATCTGACTTGTTTTGTCCTGTTACATAAAATGTTCATTTGTATTTTTTACTTACATTAACAAGACAGGATAGATAATGAAATGAAGTTCATTCATTAGTTGAGGCCTTTCCTTTTTCTTTTCATTTTTAGTGATTTGTAAAATTGACTTGATTCTTTATTTCTCTGCTGTACACAAGCCAGACAAGTTTTCTTTTTTCACAAAAGGTTTGGCTTCACATTTTTAGTATTTTCAACTGGAATTTTCCCCCTGTAGATGAATAATAGTAAATGAGGAAACATTCTTACTTATGTTTCCTCTGGTTTTTCAAATGGGAGTGAAAATCCCTGTAGGATTAGGTAAGTAAATTTTTTTTTTTTAAAGATTTTATTTATTTATTTGAGAGAGAGAATGAGATAGAGAGAGCATGAGAGGGGGGAGGGTCAGAGGGAGAAGCAGGCTCCCCGCTGAGCAGGGAGCCCCATGCAGGACTCGATCTGGGGACTCCAGGATCATGACCTGAGCCGAAGGCAGTGTCTTAACCAACTGAGCCACCCAGGCGCCCCGGTAAGTAAAATATTTTTAACAGAAAAGCTTTTTCTAATTTTTTTTGTCTTTTTATTATATCAGTATTGTTAATTATTAGTAAGCATATTTATTCTGAGGTATACAAAGAAGAATCAGAAAACAGTGCTTTCTGTTGCTGGACAAATCTGGGTCCAGTCAGGAGAGAGGAACCACATGAGCATTTGAACAGGGACAGTTTAATATAATGGACTATAAATATGGCAGGGAATAGGAAGTGAGAGATTGATAAGAGGTAAAGAGAACTCTGTAGAATACGGGAATAGCAGGTATCATACGATTTTAATAGCCACTACCCTATGGCTGAGATAGAGTACCCCAAGAAGAGGCCCCTTAGGACTGAGTTTCAGAGTTTGTTGCAGAGAACCTGGCTGTGGCTCACTGCAGAAAAGCCCGTGTGGCGCCTTGGTGATGGAACTTACCCAAAACCCACCCCCCGGGAACTTGCTGAGGATGCATCTTACCAGAGGCACTCCACTATAAAGTCACCCAGAGCTGGTGCTGGGGAAGCTGCGGGGTCAGCTGACCTCCCTACAGTATTGCGGGAGCTGGGCACTGGGGGAGCCACGAGGGAACAAAACCCTTTCCTCTTGCCCTCTCTCGTGCGTCTCTCCAGTGCCATCTCTTGACAAACCTTCATATGCTGCAGTTGTCAAAACCTATTTAAGGACCCAGATCCATTTTCAGAGCAGGCCAAAAGGATGAATTTGGAGCTGAGAGGCAATAGTTCATAACCACCATAACCTGCAAGATCATTCATGACAAAAAACATTTTTCCTTTCCCATGGACTCTGACAGTCTGTGAGATAGCCTGATCCCATTTCTACTAACATGTCTGTAAGAGGCATATGAATTGTTAGGCATATCAGTTTATTTAACTTCTAATGAAATGTATTAATACTTTGTAATTGGTGTATATCTATTCTCTTGATGAGTTCTTAAGAATCTGTGTCACTATAAAAGCTAATTTTTATTATTTTTTTAAAAAGTGTTGCTTCATTTCATCATGCTTCTTACCTATATTCATTAGACCATAAACATCCACATAAATGTTACACAGGCGATTGGCAGCCACCTGTGAAGAATTTATTCTTGCTTTAAACTGTATTTGAAAATAGTTCTAGAAGCTTGTTATACATTTTTTAATTTTAAAATTCTCGACATTACATGACTAGATTGAAATTTTATGACATTCTGTTTTAATATTTCTTATTGACAAACAAAATTCATGAGATGAAAAAGACAAGACTGAAAACAGAAAAGGGGGCTCCTGGCTGTCTCTGTTGGAGGAGCATGAGACTCTGGATCTCGGGGTCATGAGTTCAAGCCCCACATTGGGTGTAGAGATTACTAAAAAAAAAATAAAAGTTAAAAAATAAAAAGAGAGAAGTTTATAAAACCAAGTATGGATCCTAGCATTTGTAGCCAAGCAGAGAACATGATTTTAATATCTTAGATGTATGGAAACTAAACACTTAAAATTATTAAAACTTGAAATCACTGACCAGAAATTACGTAGGAGAACTAGCAGAAAGTGTCTCATAGTAAACCTGTGTTGCGCTGGTTGTACCCCATGCCACTTCCAGGGGAAAAGGGACGTTGAATGGATACTGGGTTAAATCAAGGATATTGATCTACCTATCAGAAGAGCCTTTCACTGCCTTTGGAAAGTTCGATCTAGCCCTGGACCTGATGACTCATGTTAGCCCCTTTGTAGTCAGGTATTTAGAATAACTAGTTCATGTGTGGCTTCAGTAGGTACATCCAAATTTTCTCAATAAGCCTTCTCTCAAGAGTTCAACTCAATTCTGGTGAACCTGAAGCTCTCTTGCATCATGGCAAAGTGAGACTATTGTCTTCTACCTGGTTTGGTTTGGCCATAGTAGTGAGGTAGTGTGCTGTCCTTGAATCAAGTGGTCTTTTGGATCCTACGTGGCATGGGGATGGACTACACAAAGGGGACTGGAGAGCTGGATTGTGGTGGTCATAACTGTCCACTGGTGAGTGTCTCCAGTTTGACCAACATATCTGCTTGACAAAATTGGTTACAGATTACAGTGTACCAGCTTTATTCTTTTAAAATAATCTTAATATAAAAGAATGCCACATGGGGTAAGTTTGCTTTTTAAAAATAAGACATAACTATCTCAAGTTCAGTGAATAATAATTATGAATGAATTTAAGAATGCTAAACTGATACTTTTAAAAGAAAGTATGGCCATTAAAAATAAGACTTTTTGGTGTATAATAAACGATACAGAAGAAATTTCTAGAAGAAGAATTATATAGTTTGAGAAGTTGCAAATTATGAGTAAGTATATATTTCCCAAATTGCCTACCCTAATGGGTACAGCACCCTAGATCTACATGTAAAGTATGAAATTATATATTAAAGAAAAATATAGTCTAATTACTTTGTACTTACAACTCTTAGTAATAGCTTTCGTGTAGCAAAATCCATATTTTTACCTTCTAGAGCAGACTAAATAATATAAATGTTCTTCATGCATACATAGGCTTATGTAGAAGAAAGTGTGTATGCATGTGTGTGCCTATGTATTACTAAATTGAGTTTTAAAAGATACTTTGAATTGTAAAAACATTCCTGAATGTAGGAAAAGATTTATCATTTTGCAGAAGGACAATGAGTTATTGTTCTTTTATTTATTTATTTTTTAAAGATTTTATTTATTTATTTGGACAGAGAGAGAGAGACACAGCGAGAGAGGGAACACAAGCAGGGGGAGTGGGAGAGGGAGAAGCAGGCTTCCCGTGGAGCCGGGAGCACGATGTGGGGCTCGATTCCCAGGACCCTGGGATCATGACCTGAGCTGAAGGCAGACGCTTAATGACTGAGCCACCCAGGCACCCCAAGCTATTGTTCTTTTAAAGGAATGTTTGGATAAGGTAAAAATCTACTACTTAATTTAATAACACATTTTTAACTTTGATGTTTTAGATAATTCTCTTATAAGAAAGAATTTAATTTTCTTGATACCCATTGTTTGATAATGTTTTTTAAATTGTGTTTCTGGAAGTACCTCAGGGCTGAAGCTTAAAATTTGCAGCTTTATGCATTTGTCTAAGATGTAACAGGACGGTAATGAACATAAGAATCTCATTTGTCACCTTACATATAGTATGGCAAAATAAATAAGGATTTTAAATCTTCAAACTAGATTATCTGGGAAGGCCCTAATGCAATCATATTTATCCTTATAAGAGAAAGGCAGAGGGAGTTTCTGAGACAGAAGATGATGAGGAAATGGGACCATGGAGGCAGAGATTGGAGTGATGTGGTCACAAACCAAGGAATGCCTGGAGCCACCAAAAGCTTGAAGAAGCAAAGAAAGGATTCTGTATTAGAGCCATTGATGAATACATGGCCCTATTGTTACTTTGATTTTGGCCCAAAATCAAAAGTGATTTTTGGATTTCTAGACCCCAGAACTATGAGAGAACAATTTTTGTTGTTTTATACCAAGCAGTTTGTGGTTATAGCAGTTCTAAGAAACTGATTCACTTAGTGCATGGATTGATTGAATCTTTGTTTCCCCCTAAAATTCATTATGTTAAATTAATTACTAAATCCAATGTGATGGTATTTGGAGGTGGGACCTTTGGGAGGTAATTAGGTTTGGATGAAGTCATGAGGGTAGAGCCCAGCCGATAGGATTAGTGTCCTCATAAGCAGAGACCTGGTGGCTATCTACAAACCAGGAAGTGGGTCTTCATTGGACACCAGATCTGCTGGCAACTTGATCTTGGACTTCCCAGACTCCAGAACTGTGAGAAATTAATGTTTCCTACACCATCCATTCTGTACTATTGTGTTGTGATAGCCCAAACTGAGTAAGACACCTAGAAATGAAACAAATGCAAAAATAAACCATATGAGAGACTATTTTACAGAGATTAACAACTATATTTTAAAAGAAAATATTGTATTTAGTGATGGTGACTAGATAAGACAGGTACTATCATACACTGCTGTGAAAGTGAAGGAAATTTGGCAAGGTAGAACAAAATTATGGAGCCGTTAGAAACTATTTTCAAAGAATATTTAAGGTAAAAATATGACTATGATATAATACTAAGTAAAAACGGGGTTTAAAATTTATTTACATTATGGGGGCACCTGGGTGGCAGAGTCAGTTAAGCATCCTACTCTTGGTTTCAGCTCAGGTCATGATCTCATGGTCATGAGATCAAGCTCTGCATTGGGCTCAGGGCTCAGTGCTCAGCGCAGTCTGCTTGACATTCTCTCTTGCTCTCCCTCTGCCCCTCCCACTTGTGCTCTCTCTCTCTCAAATAAATACATCTTTAAAACAAAATAAAATTTACATTATGAACTAAATTTTAAGTATGTATTATCTGTTTATAGAAAAAGAAAAGTGAAATAAAAAAATACAGTCTGTGGAGCACATTTACATTTCTTTAATCCCTGCTTTTCCACTTCTTAACTCTGTGAGCTTGGGCAAATTACTGAAGCTTTTTGGGCCTCTGTTCACATCAATAAAATGAAGATAATAAAATAGTTATGCACCTTATAGAGGACTAAATGTGTTAATATTTTTAACCACTCAAAACAATGCCTAGCATATTCCACATGTGCAATGTATAATACTTATTTTTTTCTTTTTTTTAACGTATATTGGAATAAAATTTTCAAAATCTAAGGAAACTGTTCACCTGATTACTTCAAAACCCATTTTATTTTTCCTGCACTTAAAATAAAGATATTGAAGAGAGGCTCCACTTCCGGAATGGCAGCATGAGAATCTCTGTGATCTCCACAGCAAAACAAGCATAACCAGTGGAAATGATTTTTTAAAAATTAAAGTCACTGGATGTTGTCCTTTAGGTATACACCAACTGAAGAAACATTTATCCAGGAAAATCTGCTAGTAACTATGGCAATTAAGTCATGACCAGGCCCTACCCTTCACTACTGACCACAGCTCAGTGTTACAATAGCTCCACTCTCAACAGGTGTGGCTAAGAAGATGCTCTTTCATCTCCCAGTGAAAGGATACCATATCTTATTTATTTATTTATTTATTTAATAGAGAGAGTGTGCACAAAAGGTAGGGGAGACGCAGAGGGAGAGAGAGAATCTTAAGCAGACTCCATGCTCAGTGCAGAGCCAGAAGAGGGGGGCTCCATCTCACAACCCTGAGATTATGACCTGAGCTGAAATCAAGAGTCAGATGCTTAACCAACTGAGCTGCCCAGGCACCCCAAAGGATACCGTGTCTTATGAGGAGGGCAGGCTACCAGCATTTCTCATCCCCTCCAACTTTAAGTTATAGAGGCTGCATTCCTGGTGAGTGCAGCCAAGATGTCAAAGGCTCCCATCCTCCACCCACCCCCATATTGATAGAATGGAGACTCTACTCCAGATGTAGCAGATCTAGAATCCTGGGGCCCCAGTTGTCCTCACTCTACCTTGCTTAAATAAAAGCAGAAGTTTCACACTGAGAGGGGCAAGCCAAGCAGACCAGATGCTGCTGACCCTACTCAGCCCCTGGAGCAGTGGCTCTAAGATTCTGCCTGGGGAAGAGATCCGTAAGAACAGAGAGTACCAAAGCTCTCCCCAGAGGAACTAATTTTACTTGAAATGGAGTTCTGGAAACGCAAGTCTAAGGATGCTCTCAAAAACAATGGAGATCTTGAGAATAAGCAAGTAAGAGCAGGCTGATAGATCCTCTTAAGAGGAAAAAGCTAACCCGTAGGCCTGCGAGTTCTCAGAACCAAGGAAAGAGCTAAGAAGAGGTGAGAACAAACCTCAAAGACTAGCCAAAAAACTACCAATGCCCAAATTTAACTGGATCAGAACGTATGCCCCAAAGCGCCATTTAAAACAGTAGAGCAATCCGCTAGCAATTAGTTGAGCCAAAGATCTGGGCTGACATCTTACCAGAGATAAGAAAAAGAGACAAAGTTTTGCTAATGTAACACTGGCATTCCCTGATGATTTTATTTAACATAATGTCCTCCAGATTCATCCATATTGTAGCATGACGGGATTTTTCTTTTTTATGGCAGAATAATAGTCAGTTGTATGTATATACTACATTTTCTTTAAGCATTCATCCATTCCTGGACATTAAAGTTATTTCCAAGTCTTGGCTAATTGTGAATAATGCTGCAATGAACATGAAAGTACAAATGTCTCTTTGGGATCCTGAGTTTGGTTATTTTGGGTAAATATCTAAAAATGGAATTGCTGGATCATATGGTAGTTCTATTTTTAATTTTTGGAGGAACCTCCATACTGTTTTTATTTACATTAGTGGACCCAATAGTGCACAAGGGTTCCAATTTCTCCACATCTCACCAACACTTATTTTCTGTTGTTTGTTTTATGTAATGGCCATCCTAACGGGTGTGAGGTGATACCTCATTATAGTTTTGATACGTGTTTCCATGATGAATAGTGATGTTGAGCCTTATTCATTTATCTGTTGGCCATTTGTATGTCCTCCTTAGAAAAACACTTATTCAGGTCTTTTGCCCGTTTCTTTTTCTTTTTCTTTTTTTTTTTTTTTTGAGAGAGAGAGTGCACAAGCCAGGAGAGGAGCAGAGGGAGAGAATCTCAAGCAGATTCCACACTGAGCACAGAGCTGGACATGGGGCTCAATCTCACAACCCTGAAATCATGACCTGAGCCAAAAATCAAGAGTAGGACACTTAATCAACTGAGCCACCCAGGCACCCCTCTTTTGCCCATTTGTAAATTGGGTTGTTTTTGTTTTTTTCTCTTTCTGGCCTTTTTTTTCTGAGTTCTAAGATCTCCTTATGTATTTTGGATATTAAGCCCTTATCAAATATATGGTTTGCAGATATTTTCTCCCATTCTGTAGGGTGCCTTTCACCCTGTTGATGTTTTCCTTTGTTGTGCGATTTTTTTTTATTTTATTATGTTAATCACCATACATTACATCATTAGTTTTTGATGTAGTGTTCCATGATTCATTGTTTGCATATAACACCCAGTGCTCCATTCAATACATGCCTGTTTGATGTACTTCTATGTGTCTATTTTTGCTTTTGTTGCCTGTAATTTTGATGTCATATCCAGGAAATTATTACCAAACCTTATGTCAGACTTCTTCCTTAGGTTATCTTCTAGGTGTTGTAACAGTTCTAGGTCTTACATTTATATCTTTATTTCATTTTGAGTTGATTATTGTGTATGGTATGAGATAAGGGTTCAATTTCATTTGGTTTCTTGTAGACATATTGCAATATATTTTGAAATCACGAAGTGTGATGACTTTGGCTTTGTACTTCTTAAGATTTTTTTTGCTCTCTATGGTCATTTGTGGTCCCGTGTGAATTTTAGGATTGTTTTCTCTGTTTCTGTAAATACTGTCATTGGGATGTTGCTAGGGAATGCATTGAATTTGCAGATCACTTTTGATAGTTTTGGACGTTTTAACAATACTAAGCCTGCCAGTACATGAATACGGGGTGTCTTTCCATCTGTTCGTATATGCTTTAATTTCTTTCATCGGTGTTTTGTTGTTTTCAGTGTACAAGTCTTTCACCCCCTTGTTTAGTTTATTCCTAAGTATTTTATTATTTTGGTGCTTATTGTAAATGGGATTATTTTCTTAATTTCTTTTTCGGATAGTTTGTTAGTATATAGAGACACAGTGATTTTTATTTTATTTTTTTATCATTTTTTTTTAAGATTTTATTTATTTATTTGACAGAGGGCAAGAGAGCACAAGCAAGGGGAATGTTAGAGGGAGAGGGAGAAGCAGGCTCCCCGCCAAGCAGGGAGCCCCATGTGGGGCTCAATCCCAGGACGCTGGGATCGTGACCCGAGCCGAAGGCAGACGCCCAACCATCTGAGCCACCCAGGTGCCCTGACACAGTGATTTTTATATGTTGGTTTTGTGTCCTGAGATTTTATGAGTTCATTTGTTAGTTCTAACAATTCTTGTGTGTATATGTATGGATTCTTTAGAGTTTTCTACATATAAGATCATATCATCTGCAAACAGATAATTTTACTTCTCCCTTCCCGATTCGGATGCCTTTTTTTTTTTTTCTTTTTCTTGCCTAGTTGGTCTAGCCTTAGCTAGACCCATTTCAAGACTATGTTGAATAGAAGTGGCAAGAGAAGAATCCTTGCCTTGTTCCTGATTTTAGAGGAAAAGCTTTCAACTTTTTACTGTTAAGGATGATGTTAGATGTGGCTTTTCATATATGGCCTTTATAAGTTGAGGTAATTTCCTTAGATTCCTATGGTGAGAGTTTTTATATGAAATAGTGTTGAATTTTGTCAAATGCTTTTTTACATCTATTGAGATGATCACATGATTTTTATCCTTCACTCTGTTAATGTGTGGGATGTCATATTAATTGATTTTTATATTACGAACCATCTTTGCATCCCAGGCGTAAATCCCACTTGGTCATGGTGTATGATTCTTTTAATGTGCTTTTGAATTTGGTTTGCTAGCATGTTGTTGAGGATATTTGCATCTGTGTTCATTAAGGGATATTGGACATAATTTTCTTTTCTTGTACTGACTTTGTCTCACTTTTGTATCATGGTAATGCTGTCCTCATAAAATGAGTTTGGATATATTCCCTCTTCTTCAGTTTTTTGAAAGAGTTTGAGAAGGATTGGCACTAATTCTTCTTTAGTATTCGGTAGAATTACACCAAACCATCTGGTCCTTGGGTTTTCTTGTTGGGAGATTTTTGATTACTGATTTAATCTCCTTACTCATGATTGGTCTCTTTGGATTTTCTGTTTCTTCATGATTCAGTCCTGGTAGGTTGTGTGTTTCTGGGAATTTATCTATTTCTTCTAAATTGTACAATTTGTTAGTCTGTAATTGTTTATAGTAGTCTTTCATCCTTTGTATTTCTTTGGTGTCAGTTGTAATGTCTCCTCTTTAATATCTGTTATCTATTAAATATTTATTTATTTGAGTCTAAACTATTTTTTGCTTAGTCTAGCAAAAAAACTGTCGATTTTGTTAATCTTTAAAAGTACTTTGATTTTGTCAATTTTTCTGTTCTCTATTTCTTTTATTTCTGCTTTAATGTTTATTATTCCCTTCTTTCTGCTAATTTTGCACCTAGATTGTTCAGCTAGTTCCTTGAGGTATAAAGTTAGCTTATTTGTTTGATCTTTTTTTTTTAATGTAGGTATTCATTGCTATAAACAACCCTCTTCATACTGCTTTTGCTGTATCCATAAATTTTTATATATTGTGTTTTCTTTTGTCTCAAAATACTGATATTTTCTCATTTCTTTTTTGCTTTTTGACCCACTGGTTATTCAAGAGTAATCTATTTAATTAACATAAATTGGTGAATTTTTCAGTTTTCCTTCTGCTATTGATATTTAGTTTCATTTCGCTATGGTTAGAAAAGATACTTATTATGATTTCAATCTTAAATTTGCTAACTTTTTTGTGATTGAACATGTGATCTATCCTGGAGAATGTTTCATGTGCACTTGAGAAGAATACATTTTCTACTGCTGTTGGGTAGAATGTTCTGAATATGCCTTTTTGGTCCTTTTGGTCTATAGTGTTCAAGTTCTGTTTCTTTATTGATCTACTCTGGATGATCTGTCTGTTGTTGGAAGTGGGGTATTGAAGTTCCCTTTTATTATTGTATTGCTATTTCTCCCTTCATTTCTGTCAATGTTTGCTTCATATATTTAGATGCTGTGAGCACATGTATAATTATTTTGTTTTCCTTAGTGACCTTGACTCTAAAAATATTGGCAAATGATTGGACATTTATTTGATTAAAGTTAAATGTGTTTTTATGATTCACTGCTTAATCCACTTCTACTATTAACCAGCCAATTGCTATTCTAGCTGTAGCGGATAAGAGACTTCTGCTGGGTGTTTCTGGCCTTGGATCTAAGAACTTTTTTTTTTTAAGATTTTATTTATTTATTTTGTCAGAGAGAGAGAGCGAGCGAGCACAAGCAGGGGGAGCAGCAGACAGAGGGAGAAGCAGGTTCCCCACTGAGCAGGGAGCCTGATGGGGGGGCGTAATCCCAGGACACTGGGATCATGACCTGAGTCGAAGGCAGATGCTTAACTGACTGAGCCACCCAGGCATCCTGAGCTAAGAACTTGAAGATTAGATTTGAAAGTCATTAAGTCATTAATAAAATTAAACATTTATTAAGCATCTATTGTGTGTTATTGCCTATTAACACGTAGCTAATAATTGATACCATAAGAATGACTTTCGTCACTTAGGGAAAAGACATAAAGAAGTGGCATAGAGGACAGAGCCAGAAAATCAGTAGTTAATGGTTAACATGGAAAAGAATAGCCCATAATGATGACTGTTAGACAGTGACCAGATGAATGGGAGAGGCCATGGAGAATAGGATATAAATCAGGACAGGAGAGTGTCTGCAAAGGAATGGTCAGCAGTGCCAATGCTGTAGAGACATTAATAATGTACAAAGAGTAAACTGAGTAGAAAGATATGGCCCTCCAAGCGTGAGATTCTTGGTGAACTTGTTGGAAGTATTTCATTGGTAAAGGGAGGACATATGATAGTGGAGTTTGTGAGGTGAGTGGAAATGAATTATAAGAATTTGAAGCCATCTTAAAAATATGTTTCACTCAGAACTTTATCCTCTTTCCCCATATTCTGTTGGCTTATAGGTGATTTTATTTTCCTAGAGCCTTTGCCCATTTACTGAATATTCTGTAATGAACATATTTTACCTTTGTAGTTGGAAAAGAAAGTTGTTATGTATCCAAAAGCTATAATGATGTGCAGTAGCCTTATTTGCTAATATGTTGAAATACAAAACAATGTTTTTTAAACAAGTATATTACAGACTGCTAAGGACTTTTACTGGCCTAGTACTAAAAACTCTTTTCTTTGGGATTTTCTTTGGTGCTACATGGAATAAGAAAGATTGTGTTTTAGAAGGTTCTAAATTCATAGGTAAATAAGGGTCTGTGCTGAACTGTCTCTTTTTTTTTTTTTTTTAAGATTTTTTATTTTTTTATTAGAGAGAGTACAAGCAGGGGGGAGCGGCAGGGAGAGGGAGAAGCAGGCTCCCTGCTCAGCAGGGAGCCCGACGTGGGGCTCGATCCCAGGACCCTGAGACTGAACTGTCTCTTGACTGCTGTAATCCACATACATGAAATTATAAAAGCCTCCTCTAACCCTTGAATTTACTACCTGTGGCTTACAGTAGTAGAGTGGCAGTAAATGGAGACAGTTGGGCCCTACCTTACCTAATGGAATTGAAATGAACGAGATTGAAACTTTTGGTTGTCTGCTCCTTCTTGTATTATATGAGAGGTGGGCTGAGTGGGAAAGAGTGTTTACTGACCACATATTTTATGCAAGACACTATGATGAATTAAGGGTCTCTCTTTCTAATTTGATTGTAAATATATATGTTGAACCCTGAAGGAGCCCCGGCTAATTTACTTTTTCCTTAAAGCCATATTTGGTAGACAAAACTTAAGTTTGATATGTCAAATTAATTTAAAAAGCAGTATAAATCTTTACTGCAGTATTTAGCTGAAAAATGTCCAGGAATGGTTATATTTATAAAAATTCTTAAAACTGAAATTTCATCCAATTTTCTCCATTATCTCTTACTAGCATGATACCTGTCCACAAATCTTTCTTCTCCCAGGATACTGTCCTCTTCACTCCTCCCTCACTGCTTGAGTCAACTGTTAATGTGGATCATTTAGCCTCTCAGGCTATTTCGGTTTTTCTGTTCCTCCATTACCTGTATTCAGCACTAAGGGTAAAGGTAGTGGGGGATTCCATGCTCAGATAGGGTTTGGGTGGGGAGATAATATTGCAAATACAGGCATTGTTTGGTTTTTGTTATTTTTTATATCCTTATTACAAATACACAGTAAGTGACGAGTGCTTCACAAACCTTGTTTTTCATCTCTCTGGGGAAGGGTGACCTCTGGTGGCTAAAACAAAAAGCCCCAAATTCAGGAGACCTAAAGCTTTATTTCATCTCTGCTCAAATTGTGTGCATATGTTCATATTTTGTCACTTTTTGTAATGTTCCACATACTCATTCCAAGTAGGTAAGTATCTTTTGCCATCATGTTTAAATCCTGCATCTTTTGTTACTCATGAGCTGTACCCTCGGGATTCATAATTGGCTTTAACTTGAGATCTAAAATATTTTCTTAATAAAATATGTTAATTGTAGTTATTAATTATTAATGTAACTGTATTTATATAAAAATTACATATTTATGTAATTGTTATTAATAAAGTGACTGTTTATTAATAATTATAGTTGCATAGCTTAATATATAACATAGTTATGACTTAACTAACATTAATTAATACATTAATTTAATTATATTTTCTTAACAAGACTGTCTTCTTGGTACTCTTATATTATTAAAACTTCAAACTTTTCTATTAGTTTAAATTGATAAATGTTAGGGCGCCTGGGTGGCTCAGTTGGTTAAGACACTGCCTTCGGCTCAGGTCATGATCCTGGAGTCCCAGGATCGAGTCCCGCATCGGGCTCCCTGCTCAGCGGGGAGTCTCCTTCTCCCTCTGACTCTCCCCCTCTCATGCTCTCTCTCTCAAATAAATAAATAAATCTTTAAAAAAAATTGATAAATGTTATTAGTGATCGTTCTAATTAGAAAAATAGTTGTTTTTACCTACTGGTTAAAAAAGCGGTCAGTCTCAAACTATGCTGTCAGATTTATACCCCACGCTACTATTTATCTTTGAATCAACCCTGTAACCAGTATTTAATTTGGGTTGCTTCCTCAGAGATACTTGTCCTTACCTTGTTTAGTCTGTCACTAAATTGCAGCCAAATTGTCGATTTTGTTTTCATAACAATCTTCACTGGTTTGGTCATTTGTGTCTCACTTTGTTTAAAAAGGATTTAGGACAACTTAAAAAGAGGCATACTGAAAAATGGTCAAAATAAATTTTAAAATAAAAATGAAGCAAAGAGATAAGGTATCTTGGTTCAGTTTATACTATAGAATGTCTAAATTTTCTCAAAATTGATTTTAATCCATTTATTTTCTAACATGTACTTGATAAATGTTATACCGATTAATATGGTTAGACTTAAGAATAAAATAATTCTTAGTAATTTTTCCCCATGATCTAAAGAGTCTTTATTGAAGAGAAAAGAAAAAATTATTTCTGTAGCAGTTTAAAAACCTACATTCTCATGTTTTATAATCCTGAGTAGGGAGAGCATAAGAAGCAGAAATGGATCCATTCCACAGAATTATACTTGTTTTCAGAGAACTTTCTGTAAGGTTCAGTAGGATGACTTTTTAAAAACACTTGTCTAGATAAGGTGGGTTCTCTTCTTTTGTAATCCAGTATTGAGTTTTTGTCTGTCATACACAGAATTATTTTTACAGCCAGTGATGTTCTATAGAACTATTACTAATGCCATAGGCATTTTTGCTGAGGTGTTTGGTATGAAACAAAAATTCCTGTGTTACTGTAAATGTAGTAGAAAAGTGCATTATTCTAATAAATAATATTTAGTTTATTTTGTAAACCAAGTAGCTGTCTTTGAACTTCTCTTTTTTCCCAAATTAGATTTAGCAGCGCCAGATTAACATCTGAAGCAGAGAATTGAAAAAAGCATTTTTTCACACAAACTGTACAGACAAGTACTAAGTTTTCACGGTTAACTGTGTATCACAAAATATATCCAAACTATGGCACAAAGAAAGCAATACTAACAAAGGCCAGACTCTGCTTAATTATTACATTTCTTGGACCATTAACCACTATTCTATTGATAATCTAAGACATCTTAATTTCATAAGTGTGTACTATTTTGGTATATTATTTCCTATAGGAACATAGTATTTCAGTGTCCTGTAGTAATAAAACAATACAGATATTCTATCATTGGTTATAGAAAGAATGTACTAATTACTCAATAATCACAAATATGATTTCGCAAAATATGTCTCTTGGCTGCTGTAATCCACATACATGATCATCATGTAAAATAGATATTCTCTATAATAATAAGGGTTTTGAACTGTTGGCAGTAAAAATGGCAAATAGTTGATTGAGATATTTTTAAATAGAGGACTGGTTAAATGAGTACCTGCTTCTGAAGGTGGCTTGTTAAGTGGAGTCTGAGTGATCAGAGTCGGGGTGGGAGAGCTTGAGAGAAAAGGGTTTAATAGAGATTTCGATAACATGTAAAACCACAGCTATTCCCATCATTATTGAAAATATTTCTTATTCAGAAAAATTTGAAAGTCTGAAAAGATGTTTCAGTGGTTTGATATGACCTATATGTTTTATTTATAAATGCGTTCCAAATAAATTTACCAAAATATCTTGTTTCCCATCATCACATACTAGTTTAATGAAATGTATGTTTCTTTGTGTTTAATTTATATTTATGTGCATGATAGCAGCAGCCTGCAGCATAAGAAGGAAATTTCCCATATCCCAGCAGAGCTAGTAACTAACATATGGTCTTGGGAAGTTCAGAAATTTTATGTCTGGAAAACTTCTGGTTTTAGGAATTTTTCCATTGAGCATGCTTCACTTGAAAAGATCCTTCCTAATAGTCTGTAGTGTTTATTGGCCCAGCTCATCCATTTTTGTGATGATTTATTCATTTATTTTCATATGTAAAACTTGTGAATGTCTTTTTGGAGAATTTGTGGAAATATATATGTTGTTGCTTCATTTTTCCTAAAAGGAAGTAGGAGAAATTTGAGTCATTAATATAAAAACTGTTCTATGTCTGTATGCTGTTAGATTCACAGTAGGTTTCTCCAAATCATCTAGATAAGGAACGTTGGAATGTTTATTCAAAACAAACTTCTAGCACTGCTTCCTGTAAAGAAGTATATCCCAAAGTCAAGTTCTAGGTCTCATGGGAAACTTTCATGGCTTAATCAAACGTTCCCTTGGGACATGTGAATTTTTAAAAGGGAGAACAATAACAGAAAAGGATTTGGAAATTGCTACACTAGTGTGCAGCAAAGAATTTTGAAGAAATATTTTCTGGCAATTTTTGTACCTTATTTACCTGTTCTTTATAATCTAAGGTATTTTTAATCCGTAAAACCTCCAAATCTATTAAAAGTCAAAGGCATTAGATAGATTTCATTGACATGTGAAATGCCCAGTTTTCTTTACCCTTCTATAATTATTTAAAAGAGGGTTAGTAATGAGAATATCAACTGAGAAATTCTGTTGATGTTTGAAATGCCTGGGGTGCCAACATAATTAAACAGCATATGTACACACTTTGGCCCTGTTCCAAAACCAGTGATTACGTGTCTAACATTAATCCCATGCGTCTACAAAAGCTGTTAGAGTAAACATCTGGGATCTTTTACTACCTAAACTAAAATATTACATAATCAGTTAAAGGAGCTTCTTACTCACAAATGTACTACAGTGAGCAATTTATGGGTGTGATTTATTTTAAAGCACACATGAATTAGGAACTAAATACATATATCAGCTACTTCAGCCATCCTTGAAATGTGAGTTTTCCTCTAAGGCAAAAAGTAAGGACGATGCTGTGCTCACTTTGGCAGCACATATACTAAAAAAAAAAAAAGGACAGTGTAAATGTTGCTGAATAGTTCAGTTTGACCCCAAATACTCTATGATAAGATTTAGGATCAGTTGGAGATCAAATTCTTACCAATATTGTGTGGCTCAGCTCTCAAGCCATTATAGAATTTGTTGGAGCACCTTTGATCAAAAGAATTTGATATCTGCTCATATAAATATTGAAGCTCTAAGTAAAACTTGTGATCTTTCAGGTCAGAACAGAAATACCAAATTGTTTACAGCATTTTTTTGCTTTTGCAATAGAAAATTACATGAATAGTGAACTTTTCCATATCTTTTTAAATTTTTCCACTATATTATAGCTTCTTCATGCTTGGTACTCTCTCATTCTTTCATCCTAAAGCACATTAAAATTTTCAAGAGTAAAATGATTTATCTGTAAAAATGACATTAATATAATTAATTATCCAAGGTTTCTGTTTTAGAGGGAAAATTAACATGAAAGATATATTTTTTTGAGATTTTATTTATTTATCTATTTGACAGGGAGAGAGAGAGCGCACAAGTAGGGAGAGCTGCAGTCAGAGGGAAAGGGAGAAGCAGGCTCCCCACTGAGCAGAGAGCCCAATGCAGGGCTCCATCTTAGGATCCCGAGATCATGACCCGAGCCAAAGGCAGGTGCTTAACCGATTGAGCCACGCAGGTGCCCCCATGACAGGCTATTTATTGTTGTTTTTTTATGACAGATGTAAGATGAAACTGAAGAAAATAATCTTCATAGAAAGAAATAAAGGGCCATGTATTTTTTTTTTAAGTGTATTTCTTTGTGGAGGTGAAAACTGTTTCTTCGTATTTAATATGCAAATCTGCCTGGTCCCTGTGGGGTTTCCCACCCTCTGGGTAAAGATTAAGAGCAAGGACTGGAGTCAAACTTAGTCCAAATCCCTGCTCTGTGTTGTACTAGCTGTATTATATCTAGTTAATTAACCTTTGAAAGCATCTACATCCTCATTTGTAAAATGGGGATGATGATAACATTTTCTCAGTGGGTTGAGTTAGTATATGTGCCTGGCATAGAGGAAGCTCTTGGCATCTGCTGGTATGCCTTTCCCACCACCATCTCATCAAACAGACACCAGCTGATAACTGGGGGTGGGCTAGGTCAAGTGGGTAGGAAGGAGGGGGGATGTTTAGAAAACAGTACCCAGTGGGGCAGAGAGACATGGCTACCTCACAAGGGGAAGTGTAGTTGAGGAGGGGCTGGAGTGAGGTGGACAATGGTAGGAACTTTATCCTAAAGTCAGTTAGGAACATTCATGGATTTAAGCAGGAGAGGCCCAGATATATACTACTAGTGAGTGGATAAATGAATGGGGGAAATGAACTGAGTTGCTTTGGGATGGATTTGAGGTGAGGGGAGAAGCTAAAATGAAGAGGTTGTCATGATATCTGCTGTTTAGACTGAGTTTGAGCCCTTATGGTTAGAGGAATGAGGTTATGGATGGTTATGGGTTTCTTCAAAAAGAAGCCTTAAGTGTATGAATAAGTTCCAGCCCAGGTGATAATTATTCTTAGCCAGCTGTGAGGATAGGGACTGTCATTAGACCATACAACTTAATTACACAAGAGTAAAACTAGCTAGACAGTAATGCCCACAGAAGAAGGGTCAGTGCCTTGGTACAGGCTTAACTTTATTAACCTTACCTCTAGGAGTTAATTTTTTACCAGTAGTATTGGACATTTGGGAAAATGCCCATTAAAGTTTATAAGGAAATACTGAAGTAATCGTCATAAATCTCAAAAATAGGATACGGTTCATAGCAACTAATGCACATAGAAATTAAAACTGAAGTATTGCAATAAAAAGAAAATATCCAAGGTAAAAGAAATCTGCAACAAACCAATTAGAAAAACCCTACATCTTGTGAATCTGCGATATGGTACTTTTTTTGTTAGATGGGCTTTAAAACAATTAAGAATTAATATCACAGATTTTAATAGATGATGTGGAAAAGACACAATAAATAATTTGGACCTTATCCCACCCTTGTTTGTTTTTTCTCCCTCTTCAGCCCTGGATTTTAGTAAGGAAGTCGGAAGCAGGAAGTTTTACAGTGTTCCCTAACTTGAAATATGGACAGTAAATGCTAGAGGATAAGGACTAGGAATTACTTAGCCTGCCAGAAAAAAATAAAGTTTTTTTCTAAGAAGCTTATTTGTTTGATCATTTCCACTTTAAAAAAAAAGAGTTTTAATTTCAGAAGTAGTTAAGAGTGATAAAAATCCTAGATAGGGCATGGTGGTACTTCATCCTACCCCTGTGAACTCAGGGATTTTGATGTATTTTCTCTCATCCCCCTACCCCGACCATTGCTGTGACTATCCCAGTTGACCACTGTGTTCACGAAAGATGTGTGTCCTGTTCCTCAAGTACTGGGACTGTAAAACAAATGAAGAATCCCTGACCTAGATGATCTATAGATCCCTTCAAGGGCTATGGGTCTGTATCTTTTCAAATGCATGTTACTGCTACTAAAGAAGTACTATGAGAAAGTAGATGGGAGACTATCCTAAAACAAAAAGGGGAGAAGCAGCTGAGCCTGGTGATATAGCATCTATGTTTTAGTGAGTTACGAACATAGCTCTAAAGTACAGCAAACTAAACAGACCAGTCATGAGAAAGAATTCAATGTAGCCTAGCACTGTTTTCCTCAGAATTTGTTAAATTACCTCCTTTTCATAGGTAGCAAAGAGAAATAAGAAGGAAACAAAGATAGGAAGCCATTTCATCCTCTCAAATTAAATAATATCAATGATAAAATACTCTTCCTTCACCTCAGTGGATCATTGCCAGTGCCCACCTCTTACCCTCTTTGATCTATAGATCCCTTCAAGGGCTCTTACAAAAGTGAACTCTTTACAAATAAATTTAAAATTTCATGTTATTTTATATAGTTTTTGTGTTTTGTACTTTTTGGAGGTATTTTTAGAAATAGGGTAGAGATTAACATATTTTACTACCAGTATCCCATTTTATTCTATCTTTTGTCAAAATTTCCATCCCAATTTTAAAAATTTTATGACCAAATTGTATTTTATTAGTAATTTTATTTGTTTTTGTTAGACTTTTAGGACTGAAAATTTTATTAGACGTCTAACACTTTTAGTTTATCAGATTAGCACTTGAAATAACAAGTTTAACACAGGAAATTTAGGTAACTATTTTCAAAAGCAAATACATATCATAGCATGGACAGCCTTTTTATGGCTGATGGACGGCCATGACTACTTCAGTGGGCCCTTCTATATGGGGGGGTGCACACCCATTTTTGTGTACACATAGACACAGGAAGGGGGACAGGGGTAAGAGCTTCAGAGGAGGGGCAGCGTCCTGAAACCAAGAGCTGTCCCTAAAGGTCACCACAACATACTTGTTTCCCAAGAGTCAGAGTCTAAAGGAAAATAATGCCCCACCAGCCTGAGTGTGAAACAATTTAAAGGTTTGTTGTTGTTGTTGTTGTTTTAAGAGAGAGGTAAGCAAATATTTATTAAACTCAATTCTGGGACTGAGCTTGAGCGCCTGTGACATGTGTATGCTTAAGATCTCACCTCCTTTTTAGTGTATTGTCTTTCTACCTTGTACATGCCTCCACCATCAGTTATCTGGATTTGGCACACAGGCTGTACGTGGTCTATATGCTTTGGGTGAACTAGTGCCACCGTGATAAAATAGTTTGTTTTCTTCATAATGTTTTCTCTGCTGTTTTATACTTTTTTCTTAGAGTGAAGGTTTGTTTCAAGATGAAAGTCTCAAAGGAGAATATCCTCAGCAGCTTTAGAAATAGAACTGACTAGAAGTTAAAAAAAAAAAAAAAAGGCAGTAAAGACCACAAAGATAAATAAGCCGAAATACGTGGTTATGGTAGTTTCCTGAAAGTATTTTACCTTCTCAGTCATTTGTGGGCACCCCAGATCCTGCATACTTACTTTATTTGTTTTTATACTTTGTGCTTAGAACCCCAGCTTCTGGGTCATGTGAGAAAGCCCAAAAATATAGAACTAGATATTTGGCTTTTAAGTGTTTCTTCAATGTATACCTTCATCATTGTTACCCAGGGCACATTAGAAAAAAAAAAAAATTACATGTATAACCTACTCTTTAACTCCCAAGATTAATTTGGGAAAATAATTCACAATGCTTTCTTTAAAATTCTTGTTTAAAAAAAACCCACTCTTTTAAAAGGGAACATATTTAATTTGCCTCGTTTCCAACGAGATATAATTAGTGCTTAGTGAAGCCTCAGCTCCCAGTGCACAAAACTAGGACATTGCTTTGTCTCTTGTTGGTTTTATGTAATTTGACTTTAGTGTCTTCACAATGAATTTATTGGCCTGACAAATTACTCCTTTGTTTTCAAAGACAAATCCTTCCTGTCACTCAGGTCTGTGTCAGTCCTTTCTAGTTAGAGCTTTGTGGAACAGTCACAGATGTTTATTCTTCCTACATAATTGTAGGACTTTTTCTTATTTTCCTAGAAAATGTTTATATTCTTCAAGTTTGTTTTTGAGTTATCTTTTTTTTTAACTATTCTAATGGCACTCACAATGTGAAGCATTTGAATCACAACTGGAAGGGATATCATGGGTGTTCCTCATGATTGGGCAAGGAACTGATCCAAAGCTGTGAGTTTCTATGAAACTCCTCCACTCTTGAAATTTAACATACTGCTCAGGGGTAGGCTCAGAAGGTGAATTCTTAAGGTGACTTGCAAGCATCTCCAAAAGAATCCCCAGAAGAATTAGTTTTGCTAAGTAGATAAGGCAAACTCCATTCCTTGGTTTTGCTTAGGCAGGTGGAAGGTGTCCTCTTTGTTTATCTGCACCTTATAGATCTCTTGTGATAAATCTGGGAGGCTGATAGGGGTCTGAGTGGGTCCTGATTTCAGCCTAGACTCCTATTGAGGCTGGATGTTTGAGGACTGAAGATCAGAGACTTGAGTTCTTTACCTAACCCTTTAACCTTAACTCCTGAACCCTCTTGAAACCATCTGTTAGCCTCAGCTGTTTGGTGTTTTGTTTTGTTTTTGGAAGTGGGAGTGTGATAACACTATCACAAAATGATCGTGATAACTGCTTGGCTAACTTTATAAATTAACCCTCGTCAACACATCATGTATTTAAAATTAAATCATTATTTCATTTTCTTGACTTTGATCGGTTCTCCACAAATTTAAGTATTAGATTTATTTGAACAGTCGCTTTTTTGTTTTGATTTTGGTAATATTCTTGATGTTTTTGGTTTTTGTAGTTGTTATTGAATCATAACTTTAAATATATAGTGTTCTTGATTTTTTAAAAAAGGGGATTAGGACACTGTTTATCTCCTTAAAATAGGATTTCTGGTTCAATAGCTAAGCACAAATAATTGGTTCCTTGATTTGAATTTTAAAAAATTAACAACTTCATTCTCTTAGTCATTCTGCCACTTCTAGGTAAATTTTGAGCAGTGGAAAAACTTCCAGAAGGTTAAAGTTATGCTTCTACTAGTGTTTCAGTGAACTGATTATAGATACATACCTCTTGACTGTAAAAACTTGTATCCCATGCTACTGTGCTGAAACCTCCTAAATGCCCTTCTTCATTCACTTCCACCCCCTTCCCCCCAACCTTCTCAGCTTTTAGATATTAAATCTACTAGCTTTTAAATAGTAAATTTGTTAGATCTTGAATGCTTGATTCCCATTTTATTATTAAGGTAACTGCTGACTCTTTATTTGGACTGAGACTTGTCATTGTTTTCTGAGCACTGAATATATTTATGTAGGATGAACATGAATTTAATATAATAATAATTTTTATATATAGGTTTTATTCTCTGTGATTTGTTTTCATAGTCTAAAATTTATTTATTTATCTTTTCCCCTAAATATGTTGCTATCCATCACATTAAAACACAAGCCATAAGTTTTTTGAGATTCCTTACATTAGTTTTAGTATATACTAGGCTTTTAGAGTATTTCATTGTTTAGTTTGTTTCTCAGAGGTCTATACTCTTTTACTTCTTTGGGAGCTTAGTTGGCTTAATATCATTGTGGATTTGTGGAAATTTAGACTGTCAGAAATGCATTGATATCCTGGCTTTGACATTGGATAGTTGTATAACTTGAACAGTTATTACTAATATAAAGAGCATGCACTTTGTTCACAAGATTAGCAGTTATAAAGGAAAGGAACTCTGATTTCTAGTTTAAATTATAGTTAAGGAAGCAGAGAGAGAGAGAGAGAAGGGGGTGTGTGTCTGTGTCTGTGGGCATGCACACACACATGTATGTGTATAAATACGCATACACATATACATACATTAAAATACTAAATTGCAAGTCTACATCAGTCTTACAATGGAAGACTCCCCAGCAGGGAGTCTGCTTCTCCCTCTCCCTCTGCCCCCGCTTCCCCCCACTCATGCGCTCGCTCTCTCTTTCTGTATCTCAAATAAATAAAATCTAAAAAAAAAAAAAAAGCTAAGAAGATACTATTTAAGGACATAGAGTATACTTGAGTGAGTTTTATAGCTTTATGTCACCTCTCTGATACTGTGATGTGTTGGATCTGTCTTCTCAGCTCCAGATGCAGATTTTTAATTTTGCCGAATAGCTCTACAGAAATATTGCTCTTAGAAATTCAAAATATCCAAGACTTAATAACTTCTTGTTTATGACAGAATCATTGAGAATATGAATTGCTAGTTATTGTAAATGTTTTGGAACTCTTAGGGTCTAATTTTAAAAATAAAATGATGTACATGTTTATTTAATTTTTTTCTGAAATAATATACGTACAAGTCAAAAAAGGTTAGTTTATTTTTTCCCTACCTAAGTGAGCTAAACATAGCAATTTAAGAACTTGTTTATAGAGAAAACAACATATTTGAAGGAACAGTTTGGGAAAAGAACATTATGTTGTGTTCACTCTGTGTATTCCCAAGCTTTGAAATGGAAAAGAATATTAGCCACAGGTCTCTCTGTGGGTCTATTTGTCTTCATAATCTTAGATAAGTTATTTAGATAGGTAATTTATAAACCAGAATCTGAAAATGGCTTGAGAAGTCTCTGCTGTTTATTTTATCAATTCCTTTGTTATGATTTCATTAAATTCCTTACATTCTTTTTATTAAAACTCTCTGAGTGTGTAGGGTGGAGCATGTCTTTTTAACTGGTGACATTTGGCCTATTTTGATTAATTTGTTTTTAGGGAGGGAAGAGCTTTGCTTAAAGTGATAAGGTGTTAAAGAGCCATGTCAGCAGAATTTTATACTGCACTGATTTTTTTTTCCATTTCTAAACATTAGACATTATTTTTGCAGTTATTTTTCTATCCACTCTTTCATAAGTATGATTTACTTGCATTGAGCATTTAAAATGAATATCCATACAATTATTTCAGTTAAATATTTGATTTAAGATCATGTGGAAGCTATAAATTGTAGATTAAAACAGTAGTATTCCTTTTGTAGGCATTGCCTTGGGATATACAATATTTAAGAATTTTACAGTGCAGGGGCGCCTGGGTGGCTCAGCCATTAAGCGTCTGCCTTTGGCTCAGGTCATGATCGCAGGGTCCTGGGATCGAGCACCGCATTGGGCTCCCTCCTTGGCGGAAAGCTTGCTTCTTCCTCTTCCTCTGCTTGTGTTCCCTCTCTCGCTGTGTCTCTCTCTGTCAAATAAATAAATTAAAAAATATATATATTTTGGGCGCCTGGGTGGCTCAGTTGGTTAAGCGACTGCCTTCGGCTCGGGTCATGATCCTGGAGTCCCGGGATCAAGTCCCGCATCGGGCTCCCTGCTCGGCAGGGAGTCTGCTTCTCCCTCTGACCCTCCCGACCCTCCCCCCTCTCATGCTCTCTCTCTCTCTCAGTCTCTCTCTCTCAAATAAATAAAATCTTTAAAAAATATATATATATATATATATTTTACAGTGCAGTATAATATTCACAGTAGCATCATTAATGATAAGATTTACCATTTATTCCAAGAGTTTAAATCAGGGCTTGACTGGGCTTAAAATACCTCAGTGTCTATTTTGTCATCCAGAGGTTACATTAGTGCTGTGCTTTTTTCTCCCAGGTAGATGTAAACTGTCAAGTTTCTGTCCTGTACAGTTAGGACCTGTGTTATCCAGCAAACACACATGGTGCACCCACTATGTATCAGCCACTGTGCTGAAGGGTTCAAGAGGTACTACAGGAATTAGAAGAGTAAGCAGATAAAGCTCTGTGAGAGTTGCCATGATGAAACAAAAACATAATGCTTTTGGAAGCACAGAGAGTGGCCACCTTCAGATCAGAAGAGGAGCCAAGAGATTGGGGGAAAGATGCCTAGAAGGAGGCAAGAGTCAGGAAAGTATTTTCCAAGGAAGAAGAATAGCATATACAGGGCAAAGATGCCAGAGAGAATGACGTATTCAATGAACCACAATGTCTTAGCATAATGGTAGAGGGCAACTGGGAGAGTTGCAAGAGGATCAAGAAGGAGTACATCAGTGACCTGTGAGGAGCTTGGATTTTATAGATTTTTCAGATTTTTTGGATCCGAAGGCAGTAGAGAGCCTTTGGAAGATTCTGAGCAGGGGTGTGGAATCAAATTTGTATTTAAGAAAGATTTCTCTAGCAATAATGTACCAAATGGACTTGCAAGGGAAGAGGTAGGATAGGAAGGCAGAGGGGTCAGCTGGAAGGCAGCTGCAGAATGCAGTACACGTGTTCAAAGCAGCATTTGTAATAGCCAAAAACTGAAAACAACCCTAGTGTCTATCAACCCTAGGCAAATGAACAAATTGGGGTTTATTTATACAATGGAAATCTCGACTGCAGTGAGAAAGAATGAACTACTGCTATGCACAGCAGCATGGATGAAGCTCAGCAAACATACTGGTGTACCAACAAAACCAGACACCACTTCCTATGATGCAGTCCATTTATACAAAATTCAAAACCAGGTGAAACTAGTCTGTGATGATGGAGGTCAGAATAATGGTTGCCTGTCAGGGAGGGCTCAGGATGAGGCGAGGGGTTCTTTTGGTCTTAAAAAGTCATTAGACAGATGTGTTTGCTTTGTGAAAATTGGTCAGACTTAAAATTTCTGAAATGTTACATTTCAGTTAAATGTTTTTCTAAAAATCCAGTTTTCCTAACTGCTAAGCAGGGCCACTGTTTCATTCCCTTTCCCTAGAAAGCCCCTTTCTATCTAAATAGTGACATAGTTACTATCTTGCGGCTACTTCGCTCCCACTTTGCAACTCGTTGAGGCAGGGTGTAGGTTTTGGCGACCACTGGAGTAATCCTTGGCCTAATTTTTGACCCATTTCATTCAATGGGGTGATAGTTCTACAAGTGACTTTGCCAAGATAACTGCTGGATTACCAGTGCTTGCTTGAGCTTTGCTTTTTACTCTGAAAATGTAGGGCTTGTTGAGATGTAAACACATTGTGGAAATCAGATACACTAATGAAATGTAAGTAAATGTATTTAAATATAACAAAAACTGAGGTTTTTTCCCCCTGAAGCAAGCAGTTTAATTTGGAAAGCATATTGGGATTTTTAAGTTAATTGCTTTACTTGCTGCGCCTTACAGATGCGCCATTTATATTTATTCATGTGCTCTAGGTTAAAGCTTTCCTCATTCAGTCTGTCCACTGACTGACAGGTCGTAGCCACCTTCACCCGGCTCCGCTAGTTTCAGTAAAGGGCAGGGACTCAGCCGAAGCCCAGTTCTTTAAATAGAATATTGTCAAGTAGAATACCACTTCAGTCAGCATCACTGGTAATATTTACAATAAGTACCATGCCTTTTGCCCTGAAGTGTCACAGCACACATCTCAAACTTAGCATCTGTCTTCTCCAGTAATACTGAATGCCCACAAAACAGTGCAACACTTCCTAGGTTATTTGAAGTCCAAAACTTCCCCCAACTAAATGCAGAGTGGCACTTAGTATCTCTTCAAAGAGAGTGGCACCTAAAGATAAAATGAGGAATAAAGTGTGGCAATTTGGAACAATAGCGTTTTGTGTTACATTACACTGAATAATTAACCTCTCTATTAAAATTCTGCTACAATGGAAAATACCTGGTACTTGAAAAAAATCACCAAAAGATGCACCTATTTTTGTATATTATCTAGGGATTTAATTATTTAACTGACTTAGATTTTTCTTCAAGAAATAAATTTTAAAAATTAGCAAAATTCTTCTTGACTCTTAAAGATTATGGGAAAACTGCCTTTTCACATTGTTCATACTTTTTAAATTTTCTTTGAATCGAAGTAATCCTACTTTTTAATAAAGATTCTTAGGGATCATGCATGTTTAGTTTGCCAAATATAATTTCTGGCTTCCATACTCTTAAAGCATTTAGTACTTTACCAACTGAGTAAGTATAGTAATGAAATTTTGGGAAATATTTGAACTGTTCCACGTTATATACTGTGTTATTCAAATCTTAAAATTGAAGTTAGTACAAGTTTTATAGTGTGGCAACTACTTTGACCCAGGAATCAGGCACTCACATTTTCTTTAACTGTATATATTAATTTCGGTAGCATTTCCTCCCAAAATTCTTTTATCTTTCAAATGTTTATATACTAATTTAGCTTAGAAATACTAATTTCCTATGCCTTCTGGGGAACATGTTTTGACATATAAAGTTTGGCTATTTAAAGTTACCATTGTAACCGTAAGTCAAAATGTTGTTTTGTTGAAAAGTTTACACTTATTTCATTGTAAATATAAAAATGGACCTCTTTGTCAGAATTGATAGGCTCAGTATTTATAAAAATATGAATGAGAAGTCTGTAGTGATCTTGGCTTCATGAATAAAAAGTATTTTTTATTTTTATCCCCTATGAAGTAAAACAGCGGGTTTCATCACAGAATGTCATAAATACTAAATTCAGGAAATAGATTCATTATATCTGAATGATGACCGTAAGGTCACAACACAATTTGCTGTCACTCAAATGGATAACAGTCACTCATGAAATAGCCTGTATCTGTTCAGGTGTGGAGCAGAAAATGATTCTGCCCTGCAGATACTTTGTTCTAGTGGAAAGAACTTGGGCTTTGGGGGTCTGATAACATTTGAATTTAGACCCCAGCTCGATTCCTGCTTCACTGAGACAAGGGAGAGGTGGGAGGAGCAGTTTCCAGCAGGAATTTCAGGGGTCGTGTATTCCTTACTAGGTCTGATTTGATTATTGAACATCAGCTCCTTGCTTCTTCTCAGCTCTGTGGCAGTAATTAGGCTAACTATATCATTCAGCTTCGCAGTATTGGAATTTCTACATCCTATGGTCACATCTACTTGATTACTTTCTTTCCTGAGCCAGGACTGGTGATTACAAAGTCCTGGCAAACTTTACTAATAACTTTATTTCATAAATATAAGTAACTTTTTAGTAGTTCCTATGAGCATTATCAGATTTGGATCTGCCACTTGCTGGCTGAGTAACTCTGGATGAATTACTAATTTCTCTATACCTCCATTTCCTCATTTGTATCAAAATAATTCATGTCATGTAGAGATATAGATGGCTATTGAATGGATTAAATATAGTAGTTAACTTTTCAACTTTTCATCTATCACAAAGTAAGAGTTCAGTCTATATTAGCTATTTATTCTTGTTATGCAAGTAACAAAGATGTGTTTTTATTTGAAGGGTTGGTTTACAATGAAAATACCAAAGTGCATCTGCTCAAGGAGAAATATCACATACCTGTTTTCATTTACATCTATCATTTAAAATGTAACCAAATGTTCAGTAATTTTTTTAAAGTACATTATAACATTACTCCCTGCCAGTTTTCTAAAGACTATGAATGAGAACCTTGAAATAGCACATATAGTAAAAGGCACAAATTTACTTGAGGCCAGAGTTCAGGGTTTTTTTGCATTAAGACTTTGAGAATGTGATCCTTCATGCCAGGCCTTAGAGCTCTAACAGGAGTTAAGCTATCACAGATCTTGGCACTATACACATGCCTCCAACTATCTCTAAAGGACCACAAAGTAGACTGGAACCCTAACAGAAGATGTAAGTGCAAAACAGATGGCTTTTTATATTCCTTTTTTATAATACTGCAGTAAGAAATAGAACCCACTGGTATATTATTTTTAATTTCTTAAGAGATTTTGTGCTGGTAAAACTAAATTGTAAGGTCCCCCACTGTTCCACCTTCCATAAACATGTAACAGAATTAGCAAGAACAGCAACACATAGTTTTTTCATACTCCTACTTTAATATCAGTGGTAACCCCAATTTTATGGCCTGACTGTTTTAACTAGAATTCTTTATAGGAACAACTCCTTCAACATCTTCTATACTGGGCACTTAATTTATTTCAGTATATGTAAATATATTTAATACCCGTTTTCAGAATAATCTGATATTATTCCAAATATTGGCTAACATCTATCCATGTGATCTTGATCAAATGATGTAAACTGGCCAGGCCTCAGTCTTCTATGTTCAGTAAAATGATTATACTAGTTGGTGGCCAATGAGTTGCTAGCTCTGAAAGACAAGATATCTTATCCATTTGGTTTCGGTGAACTCTATGAAATGATTGACGTTTACCTAGAGAGAAAATACCACCATAAGCCCGTCCCTCTCCGGTTTCTCCAGTGCAAGGAATCCACAGCTTCCTTGTTACAACTTTTGCCAGGTAGAACCAAGTGTATTTTGGGGTGTTGTTGGTTGACTTGTGACTTGGGAAGAAGAATATGATAAGGATGGAATGGTAGAAAGGAAGGAATAAAAGAAGAGGCATGTGCTGGGATCTTACTAGCACTTGTGTAGAAGTTGACTCGACTCAGGGCTACGACCACTAGAGAGACTGTGACCACCAGGAACTGGCTTACAATGATGGCTGTTTCTGTGTGTTGGCCTTCATTCATTTCCATCACTTTTATGACATCCCTTCATACCTACCAAGTGGCCATTGTCTCATGCCACCATGGCTCCCTCGCCCCTCCGTATCTTCTTCTCCTGTGCTTCTTTTCAGGGTATGATGTTCCAGGTTAGATTCCCAGTCAGAACACTTGATTCAGTAATGTTCTGTCAACCAGAAGTCAAAGAAGAATTCAGTCTAATAAACATGGCCTTGTGTATCCATGGGATACTAGAATGACTGTACCAATGGTAACCATTTTGAGGGGAATAGGCAAGAAATTACTTTCTGGTAGTGTCAGTATATTAGACTGGTAGAAGGAATTATTTTGAAGCAGAGTTTGCTATTGAGACTAGCCTTGGTTGCTGGAAACACATCTCTTTATTTTCTAAAATGGGCAGTTGTAAAGATTTTGCTTCCTCTTAAAATTATATTTATTACATAGAAATCCTGTGTTCCTGCTCGGAGCTTTAATTAACAGATGAAAGTTTACCCAAATTATTAGTTCAGAAATCAGTTTGGTGAAGTACTGTACTCCCAAAAGATTCTTGGTACTGTTTTATGAGCGTTTGGTTAACACCTCTGTGTATAGGAGAAGTTTCCATTTCAAAGTCACAGATATGGGTTTAACATTACATATGATTTAGAAAAATACTATCCTCAATAAGCCATCTGGAGGTGGGCTTAGAATAAGAAACTCAACTGAAGGCAGTGGCTCTTATAGCACCAAATTTGATATTAAATAAAAAACTAAAGTTACTAGCTATATTCATTTTAAAAGTTTACTTTTTTAAGGAGAGAAAGGTAGTTCTTAATAGCAGGATCAGTATTTTTTATACCAGTAACTTTAACTTGATTTGTATCATGTTTATACCAGATGTAATTGAAATTTTCTTAATATGGATGCTAGTCCCAGTTATCATTTCTAATCTTGATTTAGAAACTTTGAGAATGTTGGCTGCTCTTAAGGTACATGGTGTAATAACCTAAAATGTCTTTATTTTTAGATGCTCTTATTAAAATAATAACAGTAGTTCTGAAATTTTGCTTTTATATTGATTTTTCCTATAATAAAGAAATTTCCAATTTTTGAAAGTTATAATTTTTATTTCCATACACAGAACTAACTTTTGTTGAATTCATATTTTGTTCCAAGCCCTGCACTAAGTACATTTTAAAAAGACATTTCATTTCTCGCAAATGCCTCTTGGAAAGTTATACATCTTGACTTAAGTCACATAGTAAGTAATAGACTCAGGATTTGAACCTTGGTATATTCTGTTTCCACTAATCAGTGTTACCTTGAAAAAAATGGCTTTTTCCAAAAAGTAGTTTTTAATGGTGTGAACTTAAAGAAAATACCAGAAATCTCTAAGGAGCATTGGTTTGTATTTAAGGCAAGAGTTAAAAATTATCACAGATATGCAGACATATTTATTTTAGAATCTGTAAAAATAAATCTGAATGTAATTTTCAAAAACTGGAGGAGTAATTTGTTAGTATTGAAAAATGAACATGATCATGAGACACTCATTTTGCTGACACGTGCAGTTATTTATCATAGGTTCTCTGAATTAAAACTATAGTTTCTTAACATGATTTAGTTGGTTTACTCTTTTCTTTCTCCTAGAACAGAAAATTTGTACATGTTGTCTGATCATTGCTTATTGATAAAAATAAATTTTTAAGTGATGGTAGATGAGATTTCTTAGTGTAACTTAGAACATTTTAAAAACATTTATTTGGATACATTGAATCCTTTTAGAGAAGTCTGCCTTATTCATGCTATAATTTCTTTACTCATCCCAATTTGGAATATATGTCCCTAAATTCCTAGGTTTGTGACCTTGGGAGAGTTATTTAAACTGAGACTCACTTTTCTCATCTTTAAAATGAGGCTAATGATACCTAACTCACTGAATTGTATCATGAGGAATAAGTGAGACACAATGCACCATGCTTAGCAGATAGTAAGTACTCATGCCATTCGTCACCATAATTGCAGAATGGTCACTTGAACATGTTAAATTTGGGAAATATTAAATCACCGCATGTGTTTGAATGCTGTGACCTAAGGATGATGAATAGTAGAGGAAAGAGCATGGGTTTACTGGATTTAATAATTAATATGCAAATATTCCTTAGCATTGTGAACTTTTTTTTTTTTTTAAAGATTTTTTATTTATTTATCTGAGAGAGAGAATGGGAGACAGAGAGCATGAGAGGGGGAGGATCAGAGGGAGAAGCAGACTCCCCGCCGAGCAGGGAGCCCGATGCGGGACTCGATCCCGGGACTCCAGGATCATGACCTGAGCCGAAGGCAGTCGCTTAACCAACTGAGCCACCCAGGCGCCCCAGCATTGTGAACTTTTAAAAACATACTATCAAAGCAAAAATCCTATGACTTAAGACAGTTCTCTAAAAAGAAAAATACAAAACCCATCTTTAGAAGACATAGCTTAATGGTGACAGTTAAGACTTCATATAAGAGAAAGAGAAAAGCTATAAACTTTCTCATTTGTTCTATATTGTCCCTACAAGTACAGCTTTACACAATGTATCTATCACCACTCCTGGGTGTTTCAAAGTACATTAAAGGGCTAGCGGAAGTCTCATTTTATATATAGCGTATCTTCAGAAGTTGGTCATTTGTATCCTGTAGTTCAACGGGGTATTTTATAGGCATTGTGCCTCTTTTCCACTGTCTCGCCCTCCATGCTAAGTCACTGAGTACTAGTTTAACAGAGTTTAACCAGTTTCTCTGCTGTGGAGTATCTTGCTGCACACGGTCTCCCAGAGACAATGTGTTTTGAAGTGTTTCACAAAATTATTAGACTGGGGAGCCTTATTTCCATGGTGCATGTCACAGGACTGTTGTTTTCCATATCTCATTTTGGGAGGCTTTTATTGATATCGCTGAAGTCCTCTTCCTTAGTGTCCACTGTTTAACATTGTGTACCTTTTATGACAACCTACTTTCTGTGACACCATTTGCAGAACTGCAAAACAATGGGTTTGCTACAAGCAACT
The DNA here is from genome assembly GCF_054177405.1 of Leptonychotes weddellii. NCBI lineage: Eukaryota > Metazoa > Chordata > Mammalia > Carnivora > Phocidae > Leptonychotes > Leptonychotes weddellii. The sequence continues at coordinate 86,985,045 of NC_138373.1, forward strand.
GAACATTTAACTGGGTTTCCAAAATACAAAACCAGAGTGTTGTAAACATGCATCACCTGAACACTGCAGTTCAGGAGCAAGTAACCTATGACTGGCATCTGAGGCAGTTTTCCAGAAACTGTTACTTGTACCTACCAAAATCGGTTTTCTTACCCACTTTTTCCTTCCTAATGTGTTTTCACTCTCTCCTTCTCTTATTGTGCTTCATCCTGTCGTGTTCTCCAGGTTGTTTCTGTGTTGTTGTTGTTATTTGTTTTTATCTTTGGTTACTTTTCCATCTCCCACAGGCAAGAAGTACCCATTTTTTTACTTACCTCAGTAACCATTTGAACATTAAAAAGTTAATACTTTTTTAGTTCATAACAGTTGTTTTCCACAACTTCACTTAATTCTCACATCAAATTAGTTTTAGAATGAGGTAATCTAAACTCCCTTTAGTTTTTATTCTTTTAAAGATTTATTTATTTGAGAGAGAGTGCACATTTGCAAGCAGGGGGAGGGGCAGAGGAAGAGGGGGAAGCAGACTCCCCGCTGAGCGCAGAGCCCAACACAGGCCTCGATCCCATGACCCCAAGATCATGACCTGAGCAAAACCAAGAGTCGATCACCCAACCGACTAAGCCACCTAGGCACCCCTAGATTTTATTTTTTAACTAGCTTTCTGTACAAAAGAGAATTTGGGTATCTGATTATTAGTTCTAATAAGTACTGTTCAGAATATACAGTGTTCATTGTGCAGAATCTCTTTCTGTATGATGCCAAAAGAACTAGTGGCTAGCATCAGTGTTTTTTTAATTAAAGTAGCTAGCTTGATTGTGAAGATTTTATTATAACACATTTTATCTGTATGCTGTTTCTATAAAGAATGCTTTAATATGCAATAACCATAGATATTGAACAAAACTGGACATGAAAGAAGTGTAAAAATGGGCAATAAGCCACCTCTATGCTTGTGTCTAGTGTCCAGGGATTAATGCAGTTTGCTTAGTAGCTTGATGGTAGCCATCACAAGGAAGTTATACCATTTTAAAGTATGCAGTCAATTCTTGTTATTTGTGAGAGCCTTTGGTCACAACAGTTTCATCAGCTGATCAGATAGTATATCACCTCGTTTTATGTGTTTTTCTGTAGAAAGGTACCTTATGTGACATATATTGTTGATTCATTGCCATTAAACTCACAGCCAATAGCACTCTAACTCGTACCTGAACAAGACTTACCTAACAACATGTACTTTTCTCCATAAGTCACATCACAGCCTTCTTGTACTTAGGAACACTTGATAGTGTCAACACTATGCTTGGGAGCCATTTTCAACAGTGAAATCACCAACAAAAACTACAAAAATGCCAAAACGTGGCACTAAATACACTGAAAAAAGATAACTTGTCGGCAGTATGAAACCTGAAAGAAGGCAGAGTATTGCTTCTTTACAGCCTCAGCTGGGAATGTAGGTCAGGCAACTCAGATTTTTCACTGCTATATATGTGTCTTTGAATGACTCTGAAAGTGCCATAAAGATTGATTTTGGGGTTACAAATAAATTTTAGTGAGTGGGTGAATTCACAAATAGGAACCCGTGAATAATGAGGATTGACTAAAATTGTTTTATTAAAGCACTGTTTTGGGGGGAATATGTCTCCACAAATGCCCATGCTTAATTCCAATAGGCTTTCAAGATAATAGTTTTTAACTAAAGAACACTTGTTCCCAGTAGCATGTTACTGAATAAACTTAATTTTTATTATAAAAATTAAAATAATAATGATTTGAATATAGAAACCTTATGGTAAAAACAATAAGAACTATAATATAATGCCCTAGCAATAGAACCTTACTTCTACCTACATCATTGTTTCCATGGAAAAATTTATTCCAAATTCCAACTGAGATGCCAAAGCCCTTTAGCTTCTTGAGTCCTTAGTTCCAGTGATGAGCAATCCACCTACAGTGTAGGACTTCCATTTTCCCTCTAGTCTAGTTGTGGGGCTGGGAGCAGAGCCATAGGAGTTGGACTCTGGATGATAAAACGGAAGGGAGTAGTAGGGGCTTCTACCGAGAAGACAGTTTCTTCAAATGACTTCATGAATAACACCGTGATTTTTAGGGAAGCTAGGGGGATGATTGTTAGTACAGCCCCAAACTTGACAGAAGCCATATTTTGAAAATAGTGGTTGTGCTAGAAATAAAATTTTGTACCATGTGGTTCATTGATCTTTTTTTTTTTTTTAAGATTTTATTTATTTGACAGAGAGACAGAGAGAGATCACAAGTAGGCAGACAGGCAGGCAGAGGGAGAGGGAGAAGTAGGCTCCCTGCTGAGCACGGAGCCCAGTTGCGGGACTCTATCCCAGGTCGCTGGGATCATGACCTGCGCTGAAGGCAGCCACTTAACTGACTGAGCCACCCAGGCGTCCCTGATCTGATCTATTAAGGCATCTTTTTTACTCTCCTTAAGGATTTAAGTTTGAAAGATAATATTAATGGTGTTAAAAGAAAAATGCAGATGCTGGTCTTCTCTGTGATGAGCTGTGGTAGGAAGTCTCTGATCAAGAGGTTAAATACCCTGCAAGTTTATATCAACTAAGCAATATTATTTATGCTCAATGTTTTCCCACAACGTTATTATACTCTGTAATATTTAACAGATGTACATGTGTTCTATGTTCCTTTGTATTCACTTAATGGTTAAAAGTTTGAGGTAAAACAATGATAATTCAAGATAAGAAAATGTGATATACTAAAACTTTTATAGAACTTAGAAATGAACCTCATAAGTTTCTTTTAAATGACAGGTTTCTTTTGGGGGAGGAGGCCTTTAATGAAATCTGTCTTTCTTGCTAGGTTTCCCAAGTTTAAGATCTTTTAATGAAAAATAATGGACTAGGTATTAAATAGATTTTAATTCAGTTTAGCTTTTTAAACTCAGCTGAGTTTTTTATTTAATAAAATAATTTAATTTTAGTATATTAATTTAGTACAATATATTAATGTTTGGCCATTTTTAAATCTTTTTTTCCAAGAGGAATAATACATATTCTATTTTTAGTAAATAGAGCAGCTGACAGAGAAGGAAAAAGATCTTGTTTTAAGTCAGAATTCTTCTGTTTCCTTTCCTTAAGTGGTCTTTAAATGGACTGGAGACAGTAGCATATATAAACCTCTCTTTGTAATTTTGAGTGTGCAACAGCCTATTAAATGCTCAGAGTAGTCTAACTGTAAAGAGACTTGTTTAACTTTATTTGGAAGATTTCTTACATTTCTTTGGCTTTGGAACCCTTCCCCCTGGCCCCCAGAAACTTTAGCATCTCACGGGATGTCATAACTGAGGAACACAGTTATGGAAATTAGCTTGTCAGAGGCAAGTGGCCCTTCTTCTGGGCATATAGGGGGTTACCACCTTGGCACTTCAATGTGTAGGCAGAGGGAGCCAAATCAACACACTGGGAAACAGTCAGTCCTTTCCGTTGTTTTCAGGATGACAAAAAGTATTTTTGTACCTTCTCTGGAGAAAGCAATAGGTTTATTCTCCTTCACTCATGTGTGTTCTGACTCATATACCCAGGTGACAGGTGGCCTAGAACTATCTTAGGTCCTTTAAGAAAATGCACAAGGACTATGTTACTGTTTGTAGTAAATACTGTCTTACTAGACATGTTTTTAGTGTTTTTTAAATCAGTAAGTCATTAATCCTGAAACACCAGTTCCATTGTCGACCTTTAAATAAATTTAAATGTTCATTTTAATTAAATCAATGTTTATTACATCTCATAAACTAGCATTCTTTTCAAAAACCAACAAAAAAATAGGGAGATCATAGGACATTGGACAAACAAATCACAGATTAAAGTTTTAACACAGGAAGAGCTGAGATTTTAAAAACCTACAGGAAAAAGAATTGTGTGCAATTGATTTTTAACCAGCTAATAATAACATTCTAATCAATACAAGAAATCAAGACATTTGGGTTTGACTGTGTGAGAATGTAAAAATTTCTGCTTGGCATATATATATAAGCAGCTAAACAAAAAAATCAAACAATGAGGAAACAGCAAGTGTAACAAAAAGTTGAGGTTTATATAATTAGAATAACTCTTGTAATTTAAGAATACTATCAAACCTCAGTTAAATGAGAAAAGGACAAGCAGTTCATACATGGGGAAGTTGTCAGCCAGTAAAGGAATTAATTTCCATCAACTAATATTTTCTGCACACCTATGCCTTATACTGTGGTTGGTGTTGGAGTTTTAGTGTTGAAGAGGACACTCAGCCCTTTGGTGAAGAGAGGGAGGCAAGGGACACAATAAACAAAGGAATGCAATGGAATTATGAAGATGGATTTACAAATGCTGGCAAGGCTAGGGAAACTGGTTCAACTGGTTTATTATTCAAAAAAATGACAAAAACTTTTTTTTTAACCTTACAAATGATCCTAATTTTTTTTTTAAAAAAAGAAAGGAATAGCATAATACTAAGCGAAATAAGTCAATCAGAGAAAGACAAGTATCATATGATCTCACTGATATGAGGAATTTGAGAAACAAGACAGAGGATCATAGGAGAAGGGAAGGAAATATGAAACAAGATGAAACCAGAGAGGGAGACAAACCATAAGAGATTCTTAATCTCAGGAAACTAACTGAGGGTTGCTGGAGTGGAGAGGGTGGGAGGGATGGGGTGGCTGGGTGATGGACATTGGGGAGGGTAAGTACTATGGTGAGCACTGTGAATTGTGTAAGACTGATGAATCACAGACATGTACCCCTGAAACAAATAATACATTAGATGTTAATAAAAAAATTTTTAAAAAAAAAGGAATAGCTTATATGTTGAGCAGTAGGGCTTAGTCAAATAAGTAAGATTTCTTAGAGTTGCTTTTTGATTTCGTAGAGTTACTTTATGATTAAAATTATAATTATGAAAATTATAGTAATATGAAACAATATCATGAAGAAGTGACTGTAGTTGTATTCATGCTACCGAATTCAGTTCTATAAAATAAGTATGTACATGGTCATTAATGGTAGTAGGATTATGAGATACTAGAATTTATTTTGCATAATACTTAATAGAAGAAATTTGAAGACTCATTTTATTAAAAATGTTTTCTCCTCTTTTTAGCTGACTACACAAGACTGCCTTCCCCATATTTCCATAGCCAGCGACATGACCTGACACCTTGATGACAAGTCTCAGGGCCCTTGGGTGACTGGCTGGTGCACCATGGAACTTAAAGTATGGGTGGATGGAGTTCAGAGGATTGTTTGTGGGGTCACTGAAGTTACAACTTGCCAGGAGGTTGTAATAGCCTTAGCTCAAGCGATAGGTAAGTGGACTTTCTGGGAATCTGAGATAAAGTGGTTTATGCTTCCTCTTGTGGTTTTTTTATGTTTGCTTGTATTAAATATAGATTTCTAGTTTTTTGTTTATTTGGTTCCATAATACAACTTGCAGGTATACTTATTATTATTCCCCAATGCTTAAAGAAATCTGTAAAGACACTTATTCTGTCTCCCCCCAGATTTTACTGATCTTCAGACTAGAGTCTGCATGCCTTCTGCTCTATTGTTGTTTATTCTAAACAATGATTTGTGGAACTGAAGATGTTTTCTTGAGCCAAAACATTCCTAGTTCCCAGACCTCTCATTAGGAAAAATCCTATTTACTGTTTATTCTGACTACTTTCAGAGAAGAAAAATGCAACAAATAGCATGGTCCTTCAATAGAAAGATAATATGTGCATTTTTAAATCTTACTATACAGTGCAGATGAAGTTGTCAAGTACATGCTTACTCCATCTTGTTCACCTACAGTGTTGCAACTTTTCTTCTTAGTCTCAGTTTATCATTTTTATGCATGTTTTTTAGTTGCCTTAACCCTTTTGGAACATGATGAGGGCATAAACACCTATATCAGAAAAGCCAGTAATGTGGGTTACAGCTTATATTTGCATCTTAAGTCCATCATTTAGCAAACATGTATTAAAAGGAAATTGTTTTCAGCACCATGCTTAGTGCTTCTTTGTCTTTGAGCAACTAATCAAGTTTACTTTATGTCGTGCTAGTTTATGTTGGAAATATGTCACGTTTGTTCAGGATTGAGAAAAGTCACCCTGCACCATGACACCTTAGCATTTTGTAGAGACATTTCTGGCAGATACACTGTTAAGAAGTGGGCAGTGCCCTGTGCAAAGATAGAGACTTTCTTTTAATACTGACATTTTTTTATTTTTCCTTAAATACTTTGTAGCACACACATATGTTAAAACAATGCTAAAAATCCTAGGCTTTCACATTCAGTGAAATTTTCTTGCATTTTGGCCTAATTATATTTGTGGACTTAAGTTTAATTATTAAAGAAGGGAAAATAAAGACATTTGATTTTATTTCATATTCTTTGCAACCAACTTATTCAGTAATTGTCCCTTTTACAAGCCTAATAAAGAATTCAAAGGAATGATCATCAAGGTACTCACTGGATTTGAGAAAAAAGTGGATGAACTCAATGAGAATTTCAACCAAGAGAAACTATAAAAAACAACCAGGTAGAGTTGAAGAATACACTAATTGAAATGAAAAATACACTAGAGGGAATCAGCAGCAGATTAGAGAATGCAGAAGAATGGACCAGTGATTTGGAAGACAGGATAATGGAAGGCAACCAACCTTAACAGCAAAAAGAAAAAAGAATAATAATAAATAAGAATAGATTAAGGAAACTGAGTGACATCATCAAGCATAACAGCATTCACATTATAGTGAGCCCCCAAAGGAGAAAAGAAAGGGGACAGAAAACTTATTTGAAGAAATAATTTGAAGAAAAACTTCCTTAATCTGGGAGAGGAAACAGATACCCAGGTCCAGGAATCATAGAGTGCCCCAAATAAAATGAACCCAAGGATGTCCACACAAAAACACATAATAATTAAAATAGCAAAAACTCAAGATAAAGAGAGAATATTAAAAGCAGCAAGAGAAAAGCAAACACATATAATGGACACCGCATAAGGCTATCAGCTGATTTTTCAGCAGAAACTTTTCAGGGCAGAAGGGAGGGGCATGATATATTCAAAGTGCTAAAAGGAAAAAACCTACAACCCAGCAAGGTTATGATTCAGAATTCAAGGAGATAGTTTCCCAGACAAACAAAGGAGTTTACCACCACTAAATTGGCCTTACAAGAAATGTTAAAGGGAATTCTTTATGTGGAAGGAAAAGTTCATAAATAGAAATGAGAAAATTATGAAAGGAAAAAATATTCACTGTTTATAAAAACTATATATAAAGCCAATATGGAGGTTAAAACACAAAAATAGTAAAAATCAATCATACCTGTAAAAATTAGTCAAAGAATACACAAAAAGAAGTAAAATATGATATCATACACATAAAATGTGGATAGGGGAGTAAAAATTTAGTGTTTTAGAATGTGTTCGAACTTAAGTGATTATCAGCTTAATGTAGACTGCTATATATATAGGATGTTATATATGAACCCCATAGTAACCACAAATCAAAATTCCATAGTAGATACACAAAAAATAAAGAGAAAGGAATCCAAGCATAACACTAAGGAAAGTCATCAAACCACAAGGGAAGAGAATGAAAGAAGAAAGAACGGAGAAGAACTATAAAAACAACCAGAAAACAATTAACAAAATGACAGTAAGTATATACTGATCAATAATTACTTTAAATATAAATGGACTAAATGCTCCAAGCAAAAAACATAGAGTAACAAAATGGATTAAAAAAAAAACAAGACCCATCTTGCCTATAAGAGAAAAATTCATATCAGAAGACACTTACAGACTGAAAGTGAAGGGATGGAAAAAGATAATCCATAGAAATGGAGGTGAAAAAAAAAGGTTGGGTAGCAATACTTACATCAGACAAAATAGACCTTTTTTTTAAAATTTTTTAAATTTATTTTATTTATTTATTTTTTTTGACAAAACAGACTTTAAAACAATGACTGTAATAAGAGATAAAGAAAGGCATTATGTAATGATAAAAAGGGTTCAATCTAAAAGCAAATATTAACAGACTTAAAGGGAGAAATTGACAGTAATGCAGTAATAGTAGGGGACTTTAACACCTCATTTATATCAATAGGTAGGTCACCCAGACAGAAAATCAGTAAGGAAACTGGCTTTGATTCTTAGTATATGTGCCCTTTTCCAGAGAGGATACTGAAGAATGAATAAAGGAGTTTTAAAATTAAAAAAAAAAAAGGAAACTGGCTTTGAACCACACATTCAGCCAGATGGACTTCACAGATATATACAGAACATTCCACCCCAAAACAGCAGAATACACATTCTTTTCAAATGAGCATGGAATATTCTCTAGGATAGATCACATGTTAGGCCACAAAACAAATCTCAATAAATTTGAGATTAAATCAAGCATCTTTTCTGAATACAACAGTATGAAACTAGAAATTAATTACAAAGAAAAAAAAAACTGGAAAAACCCAAACACATGGAGGCTACACAACCAGTGGGTCAGTGAAGAATCAAAGAGGAAATAAAAAAAAAATACATGGAGACAAATGAAAATGGAAACACAACTTCAAAATCTTTGGGACACAACAAAAGCAGTTCTAAGAGGGATAGTTACACCAATACAAGCCTACCTCAAGAAACAAGGAAAATCTCAATCTAACCTTACAACTAAAGGAGCTAGGGAAACAAACAAAGCTCAAAGTTAGTAGAAGGAAGGAAATAATAAAAATTAGAGTGGAAATAAGTGAAATAGAGACTAAAAAGAAAAAAAATCAATGAAAATAAGAGCTGGTTCTTTGAAAAGATCAAATAGTCAAACCATTAGCCAGACTCTGGAAGAAAAAAAAAAAAGAAAACTCAAGTAAATAAAAGTCTGAAATGAAAGAGGAGAAATAACAACTGACACCACAGAAATACAAAAGATATGAGAATAGAATGAAAAATTATATGCCAACAAGTTGGACAATGTAGAAGACATAGATAAATTTTTAGAAACATAAAATCTTTCAAAACTGAATCAGAAAGAATAAGAAACCTGAACAAACAGATTACTGGTAACAACATTGAATTGGTAATTAAAAAAAAATCCCAACAAACAAAAGTCCAGGACCAGATGTCTTCACAGGTGAATTCTACCAAACATTTAAAGAGTTAGTACCCGTTCTCAAACTATTCCAAAAACCAGAAGAGGAAGAAAAACTTTCAAATTCATTTGACAGGGCCAGCTTTTATTACCTTAATAGCAAAACCAGACACTACAAAAAAAAAGAAAAGAAAAGAAAACTACAGGCCAGGATCCCGGATGAATATAGATGTAAAAATCCTCAACAAAGCATTAGTAAACCGAATTCAGCATCACCAAGTGGTATTTATCTCAGGGATGCAAGGATGGTTCATTATTTACAAATCAATCAATGTGATACATCATATTAACAAGAGGGAGGATAAAAAAATCATGATTATGTCAATAGATGCAGAAAAAGCACTTGACAAAATACATCTGTCTATGATAAAAACTGTCAGTGGTGGGTTTAAAGGGAGCATACCTCAACATAATCAAGGTCATATATGAAAAACCCACAGCTAACATCATACTCAGTGTTGAAAAATTGAAAGCTTTTCCTCTAATATTAGGTATAAGACAAGGATGTTTACTCTCACCACTTTTATTCATCATAGTACTAGAAGTACTAGCCACAGCAATCAGAAAAGAAAAATGAATAAAAGGCATCCACATTGGTAAGGAAGAAGTAGAACTCACTATTTGCAGATTACATCATAACTATGTATAGAAAACCCTAAAGACTCCACTAAAAAACAATTAGAACTAACAAATGAATTCAGTATAGTTGCAGAATGCAGAATTAATATACAGAAAGCTGTTGTGTTTCTATACACTAATAATGAAGTAGCAGAAAGAAAAATTAAGATAATCCCATTTACAATAGCACCAAAAAGAATAAAGTACTTCGGAATAAATTAAATCAAGGAGGTGAAAGACCTACACTCTAAAAACTCTTTAAGACTTTGATGAAAAAAATTGAAAGAAAGACAAACAAATGGAAAGATGGACCATGCTCATGGATTGGAAGACTTAATATTGTTAAAGTGTCCATACTGTCGGAAGCAATTTATAGATTCAGTGCAGTCCCCATCAAAATACAAATAGTACTTTTCTCAGAACTAGAACAAATAATTCTAAAATTTGTATAGAAACACAAGAGACCTTGAATAGCTAAAGCAATCTTGAAAAAGAACAACAAAGCTGGAGGTTTCACAATCCCAGATTTCAAGATATACTACACAGTTCATAATAATTAAAACAATATGGTACTGTTAGATATATAGATCATTGGAACAAGATAGAGAGCCCAGAAATAAACCCACAGTTACATAGTTGATTAATCTATGACAAGGGAGGCAAGAATATACAATGAAAAAAAGATAGTCTCTTCAACAAATGGTGTTGAGAAAACTGAACAGCTATATGCAAAAAAATGAAACTGGGCCACTTTCTTAGACAACACACCATAATAAGCTCAAGGTGGATCCCCCCCACCCCCACAAGGTAGATTAAAGACCTAAATGTGAGACCAAAAGCATAAAACTCCTAAAAGGAGTTTTGGATATTTGCCTTAGCAACATATTTATGGATAGGTCTCCTCAGGCAAGAGAAACAAAAACAACAAGAAATATATATATATTATATAGACTACACCAGAATAAAAAGCTTTTCCACAGCAAAGGAAACCATCAACAAAATGAATAGACAACCTACTGAATGGGAGAAGATATTTGCAAGTGATGTATTTGATAAGGGGTTAATACATAAAATATATTAAGAACACATACAACTCACCACCAAAAGAAAATCTGCTTAAAAAAATGGGCAGAGAACCTGAATAGACATTTTTCCAAAGAAGATATACAGATGGCCAACAGACACATAAAAAGATGTTCAACATCACTAATCATCAGGTAAATGCAAATCAGAACTACAATGAGATATCACCTCACACCAGTCAGAATGGTTAGTATCAAAAAGACAAATAACAAGTGTTTGTGAGGACGTGGCAACAAAGGGAATGCTTGTGCACTGTTTGTGGGAATGTAAATTGGTGCAGCCACTGTGGAAAACAGCATGGAGTTTCCTCAAAAAATTAAAAATAGAAATATCATATGATTCAGTAATTCCACTTCTGGGTATTTATCCAAAGAAATGAAAGCACTAATTTGAAAAGATAAATGCACCCTATATTTATTGCAGCATTATTTTTAATAGCCAGGACATAGGAGCAACCTAAGTGATCACCAGTACATGAGTGGATAAAGTGTGTGTGTGTGTGAGTGTACATATATATATATATATATATATATATGTGTGTGTGTGTGTGTATAATGCATATATATGCATAACTGTGTGTGTGTATAATGGAATATTACTCAGCCACAAAAAAAGAGTGAGATCTTGCCATTTGCAACAACATGGATAGATCTAGAAGGTATTATTGAAATAAGTCAGACAGTTAAAGACAAATACCAAATGATTTCACTGATATGTGGAATCTGAAAAACAAAGCAAACAAACACAAACAGACTTACAAATACAGAGAACAAACTGGTGGTTGCCAGAGAGGAGGGGTTGTGGGGATTGGCAAAATAGGTAAAGGGGATTAAAAGGTACAAAATTCCAGTTATAAAATAAATAAGTCACAGTGATGAAAAGTAGAGCATAGGAAATATAGTCAATAATATTTTAAGAACATTGTATGGTGACAGATGGTTACTACACTTACTGTGGTGAGCATTGAGTTATGTAGAGAATTGTCAAATCACTGTGTTGTACTCCTCAAACTGATATAACATTGTATATCAGCTGTACTTCATAATAAAAATAAATAAAAAATTAAAGATAGAAAAAAGGTAAAACATAAGAACTGAGAGGTATTTTGTCTCAAGACCCAATTACATATATACTAACCAAAATAAAGTCACTTAGGCATATTAATATTGAAAAAATAGCTTTAAGACAAAGGACACTAGAAAGAAGAGACTTACTACATTAGCATATATAAGGCTTAATTCAAAGGAAGATAAAAGATTGTAAACTTACATACAACAAGTTACATTGCCTCAAATATATAAAGTAAAACCGGGGTGCCTGGGTGGCTCAGTTCGTTAAGTGTCTGCCTTTGGCTCGGGTTATGATCTCAGGGTCCTGGGACCCACATAGGCCTCCCTGCTCAGTGGGGAGTCAGCTTCTCCCTCTCATTCTCCCTCTGTGCGCGCACGCGCTCTCTCTCTCAAATAAATCTTTAAATATAAAAGTAAAACCAACGGAACTAGAAAGAAACTAACACTCCACTATAATGGGAGATTTTAAATATGCTTCAGTGACTGAAGAGAAGAAACAACAAATCGGGGAAAAAGGCCCCACATAATTTATTTAAATAAAAATACTCCATCTTTGTTTTTTTCTGCTTAGTAAAAACTCTAAAATTAGCAATTGTCAAATCTAACTTTCTTTGTTATATTTGAGAATCAGGCCATGGGCAGTGGTTTAAAAGAAACTGAGTATTTTACAGCGTGGCTGAGGAGTGTAGTTAGCTACATCTGTCCGTCTGGTATCCACATTTTCTATACAGAATTTCAAGGGGAAAATGCGCAGATGTACCAGGTGTGTGTTTATCCATTTGGACTAAACAGTGTACTGTACTTGTTTGTGAACAAGCTAAAAAGTTTTAACTGAATCTACCCCCATTTTTGCTTTGTCAGTTAACTCAGTCCAGAGGTGTTTTTGAAAAGTTGACAACTTGAATACAGAGGTTTTATGATATTTCTCCAAACTTGGCTAAACAACTCTTTTTCTGTATCATAAATACTTCATTGAATTCAGAATTCACCTGAGAGATGATTCAACTGGCAATCAGCCGAGGACTGTTGATCCTTGCTTCCCTGGTGCTGTAAGATTTTCTCAGCATCAAATGTAATATGCTTCTGATACCTACCTAAATATTTCTCTATTTTGTAATGTGAGTTATTGGTATTCAAATCTTATATACTAAATGAAATTTTTATAGTACTTTGACGTTATTTCCACTGTAAGAAATAATAGGGGATTTGTTAGGAAAAATTAATGCTGTGACATCCATCCCCAGAATTTTGGTGGCTTAACACAATAAAAGATTATCCTATGAGCAGAGTATTGACTGAGCAAAATGCAGATGTTTCTAAAAAATGTATAATGAAGCAACTTGTAGAATACTTTCATGGGTTTAAAATTTTTTTTTTTTAGATTTTATTTATTTATTTGAGAGAGAGAGACAGAGATAGAGAGAGCACAAGTGAGGAGGAGAGAGAGAAGCAGGCTCCCCGCAGAGCAAGGAGCCCGATGCGGGACTTGATCCCAGGACCCGGGGATCATGACCTGAGCCGAAGGCAGACGCTTAACCAACTGAGCCACCCAGGCACCCGTCATGGGTTTAAACCCACATATTTGCCGCATGGGGTGAAAGCATCAAAGATACACTCTTGATTAGGGATTGTTAGGAATTTTTCTGGATAGCTAAAATTACTCTCAGAAAACCATCAAGATATAAAAATATTTACATTAGTTAGCAATCTGCAAATATATATGGCAGAGAACCTTTTTTGACTTTGTGCTGCTAATCAATGAAATCAAATTAGAAAATAGCTAAAGACAGAACATAATTTGGTAAAAGATGTTGAAAGTATCTGGTAATATGGAAAGAAATCCTTTCCGCTCTGATCTTTGACTACCTTGACAGGTTATATTTATTTATATATATATATATAGGGGTGGTGGAAATAGAACACATCCAAATTATGAGACAGAATAACAAAATAAAAACATAATTGAAACACTTTAATTGGCATGAAGTGGTTAAACTGCCCTGCAGTGCACTGTGTGTTTGGTCACTATATATGCTGGGCTTTTTGACACATTCCCAGTTTCGAGTATTTTATCTTGTTTCTCCCATAAATTATCCCAGAAATGCCATTATTTCACAGTTCAAACTGCTTCTCAAATCTGTATGTGAAACAGAAAGCCTTTGGCTGTTCATCTATTTCAAGTTATATAGTCCAGAAAATGCGTTTGCTTTTACAATATCCCCAAAATATGAAAAGAATGTATTTCTGCCCTCAAGTAGCTTAGAACTGGAGTAGAGTATGGCTAACAAAAGATTAGAGAGGAAAAGAGGAAAAAATCAAGGAGACTGAGGGAAAAGTTTTCTCATTCATACTCCTTTGTTGCCTGGTGCCATTTAAAGTACTGAAGATTCAGAATTTTTCTCTGTTCCCACTTCTTGTGATCTTGTTCCCATATCTTCTTCAACTGGGGCCAGAGTTAGCATTTAATAGAGACAAATTGGTTGGGGCTGGGGTCCAAGGTGGAGTAGACTGTTCCTAAAAAGCCATGTTTCATATGGTTTGCCCCAAGAAAATCAGTTTTCTATTTTTTTTTAAAGATTTTACTTATTTATTTGACACAGAGAGAGAACACAAGCAGGGGGAGTGGCAGGCAAAGGGAGAAGGAGAAGCAGGCTCCCTGCTGAGCAGAGAGCCTGACGTGGGGCTTGATCCCAGAACTCTGGGATCATGACCTGAGCTGAAGGCAGACACTTAACTGACTGAGACATCTAGGCACCCTGAAAATCTGTTTTCAAACACACACATTTTATACTGAATTCTAGTTTAAGTATTTAATACTTATTTCTTTTCTCTGGAAGTCCCTCTAACATAGGGGCCCTGCTTGTTTATCCTTCTTACACCATTGCTTTGCCTAAAGTAAGTATTCAGTAAAACACAGTTTCTAAAACACTGCTGTCCAGTAGAACTTTTTTGCAAGGATAATAATGGTCCCTGTCTGTGCTGTCCAGTATAGTAACCACCAGCCACATGCAGCTACTGAACACTTGAAATGTGGCTTGTATAACTGAGGAAATGAATTTTTAATTAAAATTTAAATGTGACTAGTGGTTAATTGGTATTGTAGTAAACAGTTCTAGGAGATGACTAATTGGTATCTCAGACTTAAAATGTCAGAACCCGACCTCTGTATCTCAGCTGCTGCTCACCCTTAGATTTCTTCCTTCTCATCTCAGCAAATGAAAACTTTTCTTTTAATTGATTAGATCTAAAACTTTTATGTGATCTTTGCTTCTTTTCTTGTTCTAATATCTCACAACCATTCCATCAACAAATCCTATTTGTACTACCTTCAGTCTATATGCAGAATCTTTTTTCTTCACAACCACTGTTAACACCTTGATGTAAGCCCACCATCATTTCTCACTTAGATTTTTGCAGTAACTCATCTCACTGCATCATCTTGGTCCCCTCCAGCCTATTCTCAACAAATTTCTTTTAAAGTTAATACTTTTTTTAAAGTTTTTATTTAAATTCCAGTTAGTTAACATATAGTGTAATATTAGTTTCAGGTGTACAATTTAGTGATTCAGCACTTACATGCAACACCCGGTGCTCATGTCAGGTGCCCTCCTTCATCCCCATCACCTATCTCCCCCATCCCCCACCCACCTCCCCTCTGGTAACCATCAGTTTGTTCTCTAGAGTTAAGAGTCTGTTTCTTGGTTTGCCTCTCTCTCTCTCTTTTATTTTTCCCTATGCTCATTTGTTTTATTTCTTAAATTCCACATGAGTGAATTCATATGGTATTTGTCTTGCTCTCACGGACTTCACTTACCATAATACTCTTAGTTCCATCCATGTCATTGCAAATGGCAAGCTTTCATTCTTGTTTATGGCTGAGTAATATTCCATTGTGTGTGTATCTGTTTTTTTATGTATATACCACATCTTTAAAGTAATACTTTTAAAATATGCATCATATCACTCCTCTGCTCAAACCGTCCCCCATCCACAGTGGTTTCTTACTCAGAAAATTCCAAAGTCCGTACAATGGTCTTCAGGACCCTAATGAATCCATACTTTATCCCCTTACCAATCTGACCTTATTTTATGCCACTTACTTTTGATTGTCGCTTCTTATATACACCAAAGACATTTCTGCCTCAGTCTTTGCATCTCTTCTTTTCTCTGCTGAGAATACTCTGCACCCAGATATCTTCAAAATTCATTCCCTTGGATCTCTGTTTAAATATCATCTTCTCACAGATGTCCCTGACCACATGTACATAGACACATGCACACACACATGCTTATACACTCAAATACTCTTTATCTGCCATACTCTAGTGTTCTCTAAAGCACCTACCCCTCCTGACATTACATACAGGCCATATATAGACCATATATGCATTTTCAAATCTAAACATTTCTGAAAGCCTAAAGTTTATCATACTTTATTTGTTAGCCATAACTGGAGTGTTTTGAACTCATTTGGTGGTAAAAACTGCTCTAATTTGATATGAAGTTATTAATTTATATTTATTCCATTTGCTATGAACATTGATACATTTAACTTTATACATTTTAATATGTTTGATTACAGACCTACAGGATAGCACTATGTTGCCTTTCTAAAATCCAAGAAGTTCTGAATTTTCATCATATCTGGCCTTAAAGCTGTTGGATAATGGACAGTAGACCTACATTTACTTATTTGTGTGTTGTATATTACTTGCTACTGTTTTGTTATTGTCTATTCTCATAGCTTAAAACCATGCCTAAGTAATAGACAATACGTATTTGTGAATAAATGAATGAATTTTTTAAAGTTTTTTTTTTTTTTCTATAAATTACAGGCTGAGCTAGGTGACCACCTAATGTTTCATCCATCTGTAAGATTATATGATCCTTTAGAAGATAACTAAAATAATATTTTATATTGCCACATTTAACTCAATTTCATGCATAAATTATCAATTTTAGAAATTTACAAATTTATCAATATTGTATCTGTTTACAAAGTAATACTATTCATTGTAGACTGTTTTGAAATTTAGAAAATAAAACAGAAAAAAATGACCCTACCTCCTAAGAGTAATCACTGTAAGCAGCGTTTTTTATGTACCTCTAGATGAGCTTAAAAACAAAGATTTCACTCTCCGTAATTCTTAATAGTTTTAAAGTCTCATTTTGCATTTACTGGATTGTGATTTAAATTTTCCACATCACCTAATCCTCATAACAGTCTTATGAGGAAAGCAGTGTTATTATCTCTACAGATGATCAAGCTAAGGCCCAGAGTTATCAGATAACTTGCCCAAGCTCCTGTACCTAGTAAGGAAGGTACTGGGATCCAAACCAGTAGTCTGACTCAAGAACCCTGCTCTTAACTACTGTTACACTGTGTTGATTATACCCCCTATAATCTCAGTGGGCATCTGTTAGGAAATATAGTTATTGATTGAATTATATTGAAACAAGAAATAAAAACCTTAATAGTAAAATATACTGCTTTTTTATAGCCAAGATCATCTTTTACAGTTTTGATATTTATGACAATAGTGTAATCTTCATAATTTTAAGTACTTTAAGGTTTTCTCCATCCATAAAACATTATTTTAATGAATGTGAAGACATGCAATTCGTAGCATGCATCAGTCAAGGTAGGTTAGATCATGCTACATTAATAAAATATCCCCCAAATCTTACTGGTCTATAGTGATAAGTGTTAGCTGTTATTTTGGTTAATAGTATTTATGCAAAGTAAGTAGCATAGTGCCCAGCAAATACAGGCATAATAAATGTTAATCATTATGAAATCAATAAATTTTATGTTTTCATTATTTTTTAATAGTAGTAAGCTTAACATATAATCCTAAATAGTTCCTAAATTAATATGCAGTAATTCTGTGATTACATGATAATCTCATCAACACACTGGGAAAATATACTGTAAATGATTTAGCTGTGAGTTGTGCACAGCTGGCTGACAGGTTATACTCAGAGATATTTACATTATATCACTGTCATCATGAAATAAACACTCCATGGGTAAAGTTATCTTAATAGCTACACTCAGGACTTATAGAAAATTCATTTATAAATTTGCAGGATAGTTGTATGTGATTGGAAGATTGCTTTAAATTCTTTAGGCTTTGATTTCTTCACTGGTAAGTTGAGGATTGTAATATCTATACTGCTTACCTCATAAAACCAATTAGGATTACATATATATTATATATATTTATATATTTTATATATTTTTTATTTTTATATACATATATATATGTAAACATCAAAAGCATTTAACAGACTATAAAATGATAACAGTGTAATTTCTGTTACAGAGATAAATATTCCTGGTAAGAATTCTAAGTCATTATGAGAAGGGCTAGTTATGTTCATTAGAGTCTGTATAAGAATCCAAAATGTTTATATAGCTTAAGGAGCAAAGTATCTGTTATCAGAAAAGCTCAGTGGGGTTGGATAGATTATTCATGGTTAAGAATATGCTGTTACTGACATTACTTCTAATATGTACAGAAACAGGAGGCTATGTTAGCATTAAATTCGTAAGAGATTAATGCCAACTCTGTCATGTTCTTTTGTTATGTTTTTTTTAAAAGATTTTATTTATTTATTTGACAAAGAGAGACACAGCAAGAGAGGGAACACAAGCAGGGGGAGTGGGAGAGGGAGAAGCAGGCTTCCTGCTGAGCAGGGAGCCCGATGCGGGGCTCGATCCCAGGACCCCAGGATCATGACCAGAGCTGAAGGCAGACGCTTAACTGACTGAGCCACCCAGGCGCACCTGTCATGTTCTTTTGAATAATGTACAGTATTCATCTTTGGGGTAAGAAGGATTTGAAACTAAAGAAAAAACCAAATGTCAGTTAAAACTAAATCTTATAAAGAGGGTTGATGATCAAGGTGTTTAATAGAATCCCCAGGGCCTGACA
>NC_138373.1:87004002-87037943 GCF_054177405.1 Leptonychotes weddellii
CCACCCCAACCCCTCACCCCCCACCACTCCAGCAACCCTCAGTTTGTTTCCTGAGATTAAGAATTCCTCGTATCAGTGAGATCATACGATACATGTCTTTCTCTGACTGACTTATTTCGCTCAGCATAATACCCTCCAGTTCTATCCACGTCGTTGCAAATGGCAAGATTTCATTCCTTTTGATGGCTACATAATATTCCATTGTATATATACACCACATCTTTATCCATTCATCTGTCGATGGACATCTTGGCTCTTTCCACGGTTTGGCTGTTGTGGACATTGCTGCTATAAACATCGAGGTGCATGTACCCCTTCAGATCCCTACATTTGTATCTTTAGGGTAAATACCCAGTCATGCAATTGCTGGGTCATATGGTAGCTCTGAGATGTGACTTTTAAATCATGATTTTGTTCTTTGGCTCTAAGAAATTTCCTAAAATTGTAAAAAAAAAAAAAAAAAAAAAATGGTTGCACCATTGAAAGAGTGATTGAAATAAGGGCATAATGTTTTTGGGTGACCCATATTTGAATATTTGAGTTTGGGTGTATATTTTCAAAAACTTCATATTACTCCACAGTTATACATACTATTCTGCTTTAAATTAAGGGAGAGTAATCTGTTATCCTATTTCCTTTTAATTCATGTCAGTCATCCAATGAGATTCCACCAATGCATTAAAGTCTCTTTATGTGATTTTCCTTATTATATGAAGTTAATGATCCTTGGGATTACACTCAATTGCTTCAACTGTTCAAAAGTATAGTCAGTATTTTATTTATTTACCATTACTTATTGTGACGTGCATTTCTAGATAGCCAAAACAGCCTAAACTACAAATGCTGTAGGTAGGTAGGTAGGCAGGTAGGTAGATAGATATTCCTTTTTATTAGGTTTAGGGGTACATCATGATAGTGTGCAAGGTACAACTAAATGTATCCATTTAGTAAAATACATTGAAAGGAGTTTTGCAAGAAGAATTTGAATCCTTCCAAATGAAATAGGATCTTTAGGGCCTTACCAAGGATAGTATTAAAAATAATGATTATGGGATTTAACTTTTACATAACCTATCTAAAACCTAACTTTTATAATAAAATCAAAGCTAGGGGCGCCTGGGTGGCTCAGTCATCACGCGTCTGCCTTTGGCTCAGGTCATGATCCCAGGGTCCTGGGATCGAGCCCCGCATCGGGCTCCCTGCTCAGCAGGAAGCCTGCTTCTCCCTCTCCCATTCCCCCTGCTTGTGTTCCCTCTCTTGCTGTGTCTCTCTCTGTCAAAAAAATAAATAAAATCTTAAAAAAAAATCAAAGCTATTAATTCGTTTACCTTTTTTTTAATTTTATTTTATTATGTTAGTCACCATACAGTACATCATTAGTTTTTATAAAAGCTTTTTTATATTGCTGGATAGGATTTTTTTTCTTTTTGCCTAATTGCACATTTATAAATATGTGTTATTTAACAAAAAGGGAAAACTGGCAGTGAAAGCAATTCTAAATAATCTTCTAGTAAGACATTCTCATAGGGCAGCGGTACCATTAAGCATTGGGAAAAAAATCCTAATTATGGCTCTAAATTAGGGTCTTTAAAATTCTTAATATAACTTGGCTAATGTAATGATTCCATTTTCTTTTTCAAGATGCTTCACTGGCCTGGTAGACAATTAGAGAGGGCTCTGCTGATCTATTCTAACCCCTCACATTACTGATGAGGACACAGAGCTCCAGAGAAGAGTGAGATTCTAAAAGTAGTTGATAGGCAGCAAAGCCAAGAACACAAAGTGCTGTGATCTTTGAAGCAGTGTGTACACATGGAACAGTTTTAACCTTGCAGATTTATCATGTGGTTTTTCTTGGAGTAATTACAGTAATTTTTAACCTGAAAATCACTAGAAACATGTTTTATTCCCAGAAGCCAATCCACTGTATTAAGGGTTTCTTCTTCATTCCCCTCGTTTACCCAGATATTTTGGCAATAGTAACAACTAACATTTGTATAGAACTGCTCAATTTTAGAAAACAGTTTTATATTTTACATCTCACTTGACTCTTGCAACAACATTGTCAGTAAGAAAATATTATTCTCACCCTATAGATGAGGAAACTGAAGCCAAAAGAAATTTAATAAATTGCGCAAATCATTTAAATAGCTGGCAGAGCCAAACCTGAACACAGGCCTTCCGACTGCAGAGCCTTTGCTCTTTCCAGCTTTATGTTGTTGGGAGTTGCTAAAAGTTGTTTAAGGATTTTTTTTAAGCCAGCTTATTGTCATGTCACGTCATTTTTAAGAGGTCTCTGGTCAGCCCTTTTGTTACGTGAATAACAGGGTTTTAAATTAGTAATGGCTACCTGTATTGATTGAACACCTGCCCTGGGCCAGGCGATGTGGTGGGTGCTTATTATGCCTGACTCTGACTCTCAGAACCTGTGAGGTGTACGCTATTTATCCAGTAGGTAATTAAAACTCGGGATTAAAACTCCACTCTGCCTTGCGAGCTGCAACTTTTCTGCTGTACCCAAGATTCAGTTTCCATAGGAGAAAATATGCATGTTTAGAGCAATATCACTCTTAATGTACTACTTCTGAATTGCATACATGGATATTCACATACATACGTATCCAGACCTCCATTTATTGACCTCCATAATAACTGAGAAAATAACTGCTCTTGGTTCAGAAGCTCATGAAATTAAAAAACAGGATAAATCAATAGCTGTATATACCAGTGTTATAATTGCAAGACAACAGGATCAGTATTTTCTTCCTTGTAATAATGTTAAGTAGTAACGGATACTTTTTTATTGAGATATAATTGACATGTAACATTTATATTAGTTTCAGGTGTCCAGGGGACACTTCTAACAAAATAAAATCAATCTGACCCACCCACCTTAAATGGAAGTATTTAGGAAGTGTGTTCAAGTAAATGATACTATACTGTCTTCTGAAGCTTGATCTTCTGTAATTACCAGTTAGGTTCAGTATAATTTTACTTAAATATGATTTTATTGGTTTTGTTTTTTAATATTTTTGCCTTTTAAATTTTTTTTAACAAGAATCTTTGAAGTTACAACTACCAAAACTGTAGAAGACTTTTCTTCAGACCCCTATTTTTATACAAAATTATTTTGAAGGGTCATTTTCACTGAGGTGATTTTTTTTTTTTTTTTTTGCCAAGGGTGTGATAGCAGCAGTGTGAGCTATGAGTTGGCCAAACCGTCATGCAGAGACAGAGGAAAGACCTGTACAACCCCCTGTGAGCTGAGTAATGTGTTGTCCACTGGCTCCATACCTCCCTTCAGGAGGCAAATGGGGCCTCCAACCTTCTCACGTTCCAATGTGCAGAGAAAGCAGAGGGAGTCACAAAGTGGAAATTTATTCAAGTTTTGAAGTTCTACCCAGCTCTGGGACCAGGCCCTCATGACTTCAGTGGGGCATTCTGGTGTCGTCCTTTGTTTCAGCTGGAGGTCTTGCCCCAAACAAGAAAGTCTAGGCATTCAGGCATTTGATAAGAATGTAAGAGTCTCACTGAGGTTTAAAGTATATAGTTGAATTTCTAAGCAAGTCAGAAGGGTATGTGTAATTCACATCCCATAATTTTATGCTGTTAACATACCTTCAAGAGAATTTGTTTGGTTTGGTTTGGTTTTGGTTTTGGTGTTTTTTTCTTCAAGAGAAGTTTTAAAGGTAGTATGGACTGGACTTGGATGCTAATCAAGATGACACAGTTATCAAATAGTGTCCTCTGTTGCATTATTTTAGCTATTGCATATTCCACTTTAACAGTTTATTCTTATCTTTTTTATCTAGGTCGAACCGGAAGGTACACTCTTATAGAAAAATGGAGAGATACTGAAAGACATTTAGCACCTCATGAAAATCCTATCATATCCTTAAACAAATGGGGGCAGTATGCTAGTGATGTACAGCTAATTTTACGTCGAACGGGGCCATCTCTTAGTGAGCGACCCACTTCAGACAGTGTGGCTCGAATTCCGGAGAGAACTTTATATAGGCAGAGTTTGCCCCCCCTGGCTAAACTGAGGCCTCAGATTGACAAATCAATCAAAAGGAGAGAACCTAAAAGGAAATCATTAACATTTACAGGAGGTGCCAAAGGATTAATGGACATTTTTGGAAAGGGTAAAGAAACTGAATTTAAGCAAAAGGTGCTGAATAACTGCAAAACAACAGCAGATGAATTGAAGAAGCTGATCCGGTTGCAGACAGAGAAGCTTCAGTCCATTGAGAAAGAGCTAGAATCAAATGAAATAGAAATACAATTTTGGGAGCAAAAATATAATTCTAACCTTGAAGAGGAAATTGTCCGCCTGGAGCAAAAGATCAAAAGAAATGATGTCGAAATTGAAGAGGAAGAATTTTGGGAAAATGAATTGCAGATTGAACAGGAAAATGAAAAACAGCTGAAGGATCAACTTCAAGAAATAAGACAGAAAATAACAGAATGCGAGAGCAAATTAAAGGACTATTTGGCTCAGATCCAGACTATGGAAAGCGGTCTTGAAGCAGAAAAATTACAACGGGAAGTTCAGGAGGCACAAGTCAATGAAGAAGAGGTTAAAGGAAAGATTGGTAAGGTCAAAGGAGAAATTGACATTCAAGGCCAACAGAGTGTGAGGCTGGAAAATGGCATTAAAGCTGTAGAAAGATCTCTTGGACAAGCCACCAAACGATTACAGGTAAGAACATCTCTATAAAAAGAAATGTTTCATCTGTTTAAAAGAATTAATATATTCTTGGCATTTTCTTTAATGACTGTCCATTTTCTCTTATATTTAAAGTTAGAAACCTACCTTGGTTTATAAGTTTCTTAGAATTTCTGTGACTTATGACAAAGCTAAGATGTGAGACCAAAACAAAGATGAGAGCTAAAGCCTCACTGATCCTTGCTCCACAGAAAGAGGTGTCTTACTGTGGCAGTTGGAACATTATTGGATACAGAGAATAGAATCTCAGAGCTGGAATGGACACTAATGATGAGATAGTGAATCTGACCTTCTCTCCTTTAGAGAGAAGGAAATCAAAGCCAAAAGAGATTACTGTAGATTGGTCTACCAAGGATTGTGTGGCTAGTTGTCGGTTACTTCTCCACTGTTGCTCACCCCATCTTTTCCTGAGATGTAAATAGTCCCCTTCTTTTCTCCACATTACTTACTTTCCTTTGCTTTCCTGAGGAGAGGGGCACAAAGGTTCCTCTGTGATTTTCCCCTCTCGGGTTCCCATACAAGAACTTTTATATTTTGCCATGAGATCCTGATCACTCAACTTACATTTCTCGGATACCCATTCTCGAGAAGAAAATGTGCTGATGTTAGGGGAGTTGCAAAGAGGTATTAAATAGAAATAATATTTTAATATACTAAATGTAAATAATATTTAAAGTGTTAAATATTAATATTAAATAAATTTTAAAATATTAAATAAATGTAAATTTCTGGGTTTGGTTACATTTGGCCACATTTCAAGTGCTCGATAGTGGTCGCTGTATTGGTCAGTGCTGGTTGGTGACTTGCTATTCAAAGAGTGATCCATGTAGTTCAGGGCACACTTGTTAAAAATTCAGAATCTCGGGCGCCTGGGTGGCTCAGTTGGTTAAGCGGCTGCCTTCGGCTCAGGTCATGATCCTGGAGTCCCGGGATCGAGTCCCGTATCGGGCTCCTTGCTCAGCAGGGGGTCTGCTTCTCCCCCTGACCCTCCCCCCTCTCATGTGCTCTCTCTCTCTCATTCTCTCTCTCAAATAAATAAATAAAATCTTTAAAAAAAAAAAAATTCAGAATCTCTACTGTAATAGGATCTCCAGATAGTTCTGGTGCACATGGAGGTTTGAGCAGAGCTACTTTAGAATATGAACAGTTTTACAAGCAGAGAAAGCTGAGGTTTCAAGAATCACTTATGTGATTTCCATTCTCTGCCACAAACTACAGTCGAGAGGTAAAACTACCACCAAAATTTTGAAAATCAAGAATTTCTCATGCAGTACAAGGTTGTTAACCTCTGATTTGTCAGTATTATGCTATTTGGATTCATTTTGACCCTTAAAAAGGATACAGTTGGAAGTTGTGTGGCCTTTGATATTGTTTACAGTAAACGCTAATTTATGACAGTCATTGCCAGTAAATCTCCCTACCCTTTGGAAAGGATCTCATAATCAAACTAACATATCTCCAAGTGCCCGCTACACGAATAGTAAGTGGAGGAAACAACCACTCATTTCTGGTGGAAACAACCACTCATTTCTGGTATCTCTTCCTACCACTGCGAGTCTTCAGGCACACTCAGCCTGGGTGAGGCCTTGCCACTTTTTCCTGTAGTGCAGTAAGGGAGAGAAAGAACATCCATTCAAATCATGGAATTCCTCTCCTTGCTTTTTGAGCTTTCTAGCTATCCGAACTTGATCTCCTTTCTTTAAGGATCTTCAGTTCTCAGACTTGTCTTTGCCAAGGACTTAAGAACCCCAAAGTGAAAATCTTGTGGGAATCTTGCTTTCCTCATGCTCTAATATATAGCTCAATAATGAATCCCATGAAAACAGCTTACCAAAAACAAGAACTTCTCTGAATCTCATGGACCAAATGACTATTGATTTTGCAGTCAGTTATGAAGTCATGAGGGAAATTTAATTGTGAATAGCTTATAGCAAGATTGCTGTAAACACTGGGATGGATGGAAACTAGTATTTTTTTTTTTTTTAAGATTTTATTTATTTTTTGACAGAGAGAGAGACAGCGAGAGAGGGAACACAAGCAGGGGGAGTGGGAGAGGGAGAAGCAGGCTTCCCGCTGAGCAAGGAGCCCGATGTGGGGCTCGATCCCAGGATCCTGGGATCATGACCTGAGCCGAAGGTAGACGCTTAACGACTGAGCCACCCAGATGCACCTGGAAACTAGTATTTTACTGATAAAAGTTTATAGAGACATAGATTTATTTCATCAGGTGCATAGTGTATTCCTAACAGAGGAAGGCATCACATTTAAGAGGATGGACTGAAGAAGCTGTTGTCCTTTATTTGCTTATTTTTTGGCCTGTTCCCCAGAGCAAAAATGATCTCTTTTTTTAGCCCATTGTATCAACATTAACCAGGTTTGTTAAAGGCGTTCTTGGGAAAGCGCATATCGCACATCCAGCCCCTGTAGCAGATGGACTATCACCGGGATGTCTTTAGCTGGCCAAGAGTGAATCTTCAAATAAAAAGACAAATTTTAACTCCCATCTAGGACAAAGAACAAGAACTGGAGCAGTTGACTAAAGAGCTGCGGCAAGTCAATCTCCAGCAGTTTATCCAACAGACAGGGACAAAAGTTACCGTTTTGCCAGCGGAGCCCATTGAAGTAGAGGCCTCACATGCAGACATAGAAAGGGGTAAGGTGTTGAGAAATCTGTTCGCTTTACTTTATTCTCACAGGTTAACTTTGAAGAAACTACTTGTATTCAGTTAAAATATTAGCCTACTGTTCAAAGCTTGGGCCACTTAAAAAAAAAAATTGACATACTTCCTGCTTCTGGAGAAAATCAATAATATCTAGATTGTTGATTTACGTACGTGGGCATGTAATCCCCAAATCTTGTATCATTTGTTTTAAACTGCTTCTTTAAGAAACCTTTTCCTTATGTTTGAGTCATCATCTGTTGAGTTTTATTAGCATTCCTAACGCCCCTTCTTCCTCTCCTAAGAGTCTTTCTTATTAATTTGTGCTGATATTTAAAAGATGTGTATCATCTGAACAACCAAGAAAGAGAAGCAAAATGCTCACCTTTTTAAAAAGATGTTGAAATCACTGAAAACTGTTTTTATCAATGGAGAGGGTCAAGAAGAGTTAGCTTTCTCCTCTTACCCCAGGCCCCACAGGGGACTGCAATTTTACAGTTTGCTCTTTGGCTCTTGAGGGCAAGAAAAGTTCTAGTTTTTCATGTTGCTGACTATGTCAAGTTGCTGAATACACCAAATGACTTTCTTTGTTTTCTGTGTAGAGGCACCATTCCAGTCTGGGTCCCTGAAGCGGCCTGGTTCATCTCGGCAGCTCCCCAGTAATCTTCGTATTCTACAGAATCCTATCTCATCTGGTTTTAATCCTGAAGGCATCTATGTATAACATTATCTGTCTTTAGGGGAGAGACCCAATAAAGGTACCAAGGACAGTAAAAATTCCTTCTTTGATTTGTGCCAATGATGAACAGAGGATCTATTTCACAAGCCACCGTCTCTTTTTTCTGTCCTAAATTGCATACCACTTGGAGCCATACCCTGTGCACTGATGCTAAAGAACAAAGAAACTGTGTTTTCACACATCGACAGTGTTGACATGTTTGTCCAGCAGCTGTAATGCAAAGCCTTCATTTTTATTTGTAGCATTTTGAGAGCGTTAGGAAAGTATTATACTGTGTGTATACGTAAATAAAACCATGACTTAAGAGCGAAGAGAAATATGTGACTGGCTTAGTTTAATTTATTCCATATAATCGATTAATGGGTGAATGTTGATGTTTTAATATTTTTTATTAATACTTATCCTATGACTGAATTACATTATATTTTGTGTGAAATACATTATATATTACATAATTACATTATGACTGTGTGTGCCTGTTGCCAGACTACATTTGTACATTGCTGATCTACAACTATACAAGTGTCATAGGGTGCTCCACCATCAAAACTAACTCCAGAGGAACCCACTTGTATTTATTTTGTGTACCTGTCCTAGCCATTGCTTCATTAGATGAAATAATTCAGGTTTTAGTTTTAATCTGGACTTGGATCTTTGCTTTACAATATTTCCAGTATATGAATGACCACATACCAGAAGAGCAGTATTTTCACAAGGTAAATTGTATGTTTAGAAGATTTGCAGAACTTTGAACACCTTAAACAAAAAATGTAGTTGTTGAATATCTGTCCAAACAGGCATGGGGTTTCCTTATACATTATGTATTTTGTTTCTGCCCTGCCTTAATCATTTAAATCTCATGGATCCTCAGAGTTGCCATAATACGTAAGTTAGAGATATCTGGTTGACCTACTTTAGAAAGGTTACTTTAAGTGATATATTTTTAAAATAACCCATTTCATATGTATAATCTGTTGGTGTAAGCACCCATGGGTAAGTTATCGCTTGCACATAATTTAATCTGTACTTTATGGATTTTGCTACTTCTCCAGTCACTTAGATAGAAAGTACATTGGAGTTCGGTATTTTTTACAAAGGAAATAAAGTTAAATTTGTTTTTTGTTTTTGTTTTTTTTTTTAATTTTTGAGCTTGGCTTTTACAGGACATGAGGAAGAGTCTCCCAATTGTACATATATTTTCTTATTTATTTATAAAACCAAAAAGTCACAAGTAGTATCTGAATGGATGTGGTCAGATACCATTTTGCCATTTTTACATTCCCTCTGATCAAAATTTGGTACAATATAATTAAGACTTTAACCTGAAATTTAAAGTGGTTTTTAATTCTGAGGAAAATATATTCTCTGTATTACTTACATGCAACAAAGTAAAAGTGGATTAGTATATTAATGCCATGGTAACAATAAAAAGATGTAAGTTATATCTTATGCATGAGGGCAACTTTGGATGTTTTAACACATTTGACTTATTTTGGTTTAAATGAATGTTGAGAATGCTACATTTAGGTTTCCAATGAAAAATTTTAAGAATGGCTATGAAAATATTATATAGAAGCTTCTAGAGAACTGAAAGTAATAATGCAGAGTTACCTTTTCTAGTCCAGCTAAATGGCAGACCTCAACTAAAGGTATTATTTTCTTTGGGTTCTTGGAGTTATCAAGTTGACCTTGCCATTATACTATTTTGCAAATAACTTGAGAAATAATTTATTCTTACCTACATAACCCCAACCTATACACATTTGTTCTCAATTTAGAATAGTTATTTCATATCTATACATATTTAAAAATTAAAATTAAAAAAATCAAGATACTTTGTAGATTTTGTGACAGTAATGATTTATGTATGCCCAATATAAGCCTTATTTTTAAAGGATTCCATCCTATACCAAGAATCATTTTGTTATTGTTGTTCAGAGAAATTAAGATCTTATTCACAAAGAAAAACATTTTTATAAATTGATCACATTCTATTTAAATCAAAATGTTAAACAGGATATAATAAACATTGCAGTTTTTAATTGCAGAGATGCTTGGTATGCCATCAAAAACACCAAGTCAGTGTCCAACTTAATTGTTGTAAATTATTATCAGCGTTAACCTAATAACTTTGAGACTGGCAGCATTGTGACAACTTCATCTGAATTTTCAAATGCCAAATAATCTTTATAGACCTAATTACAGATAGAAATACTATTTCCTAGATGAGAAGAATATATAAATGTGAATTTGATAAATATATTGAGCAGCTATACTTTTTAATCAGTTATATTACTTCTGAAAGAACATCTCTAAGAAATATTTTCTAAGTCTTTTTAAAATAGAAGAAAGAAAACTCATTTCTCCTAGAACATCTTAAAAATAATATGGTCTATTCCTGGTCATTTGTATCTATTGTGAACACAGAGGAGTTAGATTAAGTGCCACATCTTTTGGTACATTTCAGGGGGGTGGGGAGGGGGAGAGCAGACAATGATATACAAAAATACCAAATATAAAATTTTGCATCTGGGGGAATATTCAGGTTCTAAATACTAAACTAGATTATAAGGGGCTTTTTATTATTATTATACTGCAAGTTGTTTCATTATGATTTCCTATAAGTATTAAATACATTAGAAGATAATTTTTTTTTCTTACCAAGGAATGATTTGAAATAGCATTGGTATATTTGACCCTTTTGAGTGTCTAGCATCCTCAGAGAATGACCCATAGTGGGTTGCCTCAGTCCTTTTTTTTTTTTTTTTATGAGATATTTTGGCTTATTAGCATGCTTTTTGTCCTGATACACAGAGAATTTATATATGAGACTTTGGTTGGTATTGATAGGAATTACCCATTTAATTCCCTCAGTCATCCCTGAAGTAATCATCAATTCCCATAGTTCAAATTAGTCATAAACTCAAGCCAAAACAGCAAAAATACAGAATTTATGGTGTGAAATGTGATTAATAGTGTTTAAGAAAAACAAATAAAGCACTTGCTTCCAGAGCAGAAGTAAATTTTGTACCTGCATTAAAAGGACATTTTCTTTGTGAATAAGAGAAAAATGGTCTTTCGAGTAAAGAAACATCAGTTAAAGCCATTTCTGTGAACATCTCTCCAAGTTAGAACTATGATAATGGATTGAGGAAATGATACGGAAAAGGCAAAAACTCTTGATTTCGGGTGTGCAAAGGATGTGGGCAGATGGGCATTTCCCTGTGTGCATTGCCTTTGAAAAATTGGGCCTTAATTTATATGTATAGAACAATGCTGTGTTCCCATCCCTCTTCTACCTGAAGTTGTCTTTATTAATCTATATTGTATTAAAATTTAGCTCATAAGTATTACTTTTATATTATGTCCATTTTTTGCATGTTTATACTATTTGCTACAGTGTTTTTAGGTTTTGGCTGAAGGCCATAAGCTGTGTGGAGAAGAGAAAACAATCACTATTTATTCAGAATTGCTGCTTTACATTTCCAGAATAAGCTTTCGATGCCAGGACACTGACTGCTTGAAAGCTGCAGGAGCTCTATTCCAATGCATTTTATATATTTTTAGAAACCAAATAAATGCAGATAACTATTTAGTATACTAATTATATTAAACCAGCAGAAATAGAAAGGCAATAAAATATATACATATATATATGGGGGGAGGGAAAGATTTAAAAAATAGGTTTACAGCCAGACATGGTGATAAGCCCTAAATATATTTCCAGTCTGTCTTTATTGACCCAAGGAGGATTTGAGTTGCTGCAGCTTTAAACAGAAAATTGCCATGTTCACTACTGTGGACACATAAATATGCTTTTTAATACTGCTTTGCTTATGTACCAATAAAATATCTGTAATATGTATTATATGTAATTATTCTTTTTTTTGACTTTCATTTCAAAATGTATATTTTCTGATTATTATCATGAGCTGTAAAACAAAGGATCAATTATCTGATATTCTCCCAAGTAGTACATTTTCAGGATTCATTGGGGCATTATAGTTGCTGGTTTGTTTTTTATGTGTTTAATATTTTAAAATATATAAGTTTATTTTCTTTAAAAGATGCCAAAGAGAAAAGGTCTGCATATCAGTGATATAAAATTACATTTCTTTAAAAGTAATGTTAATTATTATAACTAAAGAATTATCTATTTCTAAAAAAGATAGCTGTTTGGGGGCACCTGGGTAGCTTAGTCAGTTAAGTGTCCAACTTGATTTCCACTCAGGTCATGATCCCACGGTCATGAGATGGAGCCTGGCATCAGGCTCCGTGCTGGGTGTGGAGCCTGCTTAAGATTTTCTCTCTCCCTCTCCCTCTGCCCTGCCGCCCCCCCACACACATACTCTCTCTCGCAAATAAATAAATCTTTTTTAAAAAAATAGCTGTTTTATCGTAGTGAAACTGAGTCAAGAAATTGTCTCCCTTTTGTTTCAAAAGCAAAAGGAAACATTGTGTCTTAATGAACCTCTATATTCTCAGATTTCTTTAAAACAACAAGTGAGGGGAACAATTCAGTACCTACTATGTGCCAGGTACAATGGGAGATACATTCAGCCATCTAGGGAACCTCTTCCAAATCATACAGCTAGTAAGTAGCTTACAGGGCACTTGAATATAGACCTTTCAGATATTGAATACTTCCCTATATTCCATGATAAGCTGCATAAGTAGCTTTTTATGTTTTTAAAGTGAAAATAATGTGGAAGTACATAAATTGTCATTTTCATATTTTTTATAAGTAAGATCTTGGTCAAATTATGAATAATAACAGTATGTTATAAAAAATGATAAATTATTAACAAAATAATGCAAAATATAAATTATTCTTTGTCCTAGTTTGGGGGACTTTTAAAATTTTAATTATACTGTCCTCCTCTAAAGCATTTGTTTAGTTAATGGCAGAGCAAGAAATAAACTTCTGTTCACTTGACTCTTGACACCTGCTGCGCACTTCATGTATTTGTGCTGTGTCTTAGGCAGGGCCAGCAGAGTCCTATAAAACAGGCACAAACTTGCTGGACACGTTCGTACTTTCTGTAGACATTTAGTGAGCCTTTATTGTTGGCCAGACACTGTGCTGAAATTAACATGATTGGCTTTGCAGCTCAGGGAGTTTACAGTCTAATGATCACCATTAAAGGAACAAGGAATAGAGGGCCGTGGAAACCCACCAGAAGGGCTTTACCCCAATCCAGAGTGTTGGCAAACCCTGGAGAAGGGAATATAAACTGGGGAGGGATATCTGACTGGATGGTGAAAATGTCGGGAGGGCTAAGAGAGAAGGTATCAAGGAGGGCTTTGGTTGCTATGGTAAGTAAGGACTTTATCCTTAGACCTACAGAGGAGTTTTAAGCATGGAAATGAAATGATCAGACTAGCATCTTAAGAAGATACTTCTTGCTGCCATTGTGGAGAACTGACGAGAAAGGTCAAGACTAGAGGCAAGAAAGACCACTGAAGAGGTCTGCCGGAATCTAGGCCAGAGATAATGGTAACTTGAACTAAGTAAGTAATTGGGGCTTATTCAATAACAAGTGTTTATTAAGCACCTACTTTGTGCCAGAAAAAGAGAACCAAACAGGGTATAGACATCCTAAGTAAACAGTAGCAAAAGGATATCAGGTTTAAATGGTGGGGCAGAATAAAAGAATCCAAGAAACTCCAGGTGTTTGACAGCTACCCACAGCCCTAAATGGCTGATAATAATGGTGCTGAGAGTTTCTTCATGATGAGTAGTCACAGATACTCTGTTCTGTATGCTGGGGGCAAAAGATTGGGAGAGGGGGAAGGGAAGAGAGAATAAATTTTAATTATACTGTCCTCCTCTAAAGCATTTGTTTAGTTAATGGCAGAGCAAGAAATAAACTTCTGTTCACTTGACTCTTGACACCTGCTGCGCACTTCACGTATTTGTGCTGTGTCTTAGGCAGGGCCAGCAGAGTCCTATAAAACAGGCACAAACTTGCTGGACACGTTCGTACTTTCTATAGACATTTAGTGAGCCTTTATTGTTGGCCATATGTATTTGAGAGTAGGCCTTCAAATGGGCCTCCCTCTTGTAGAGTCCCTGCAGTCTTTTCTGCCAGGATGGCGTGGATTTGGGGAAAAGCTCTCTGCAGCACCAGATTTAACCATCAGTCTCTTCATCTGGTATGTTGGAATCCTGTTTTCCCGGCATTGTATTTGGCTCTGTGTTCTATATAGGCCACTTTAATTCATCTGCCATGAGAATGTGTCCAAGACATTAGAAGGGTCTGACTATGATCCAGAATGAAAGGAAGTGAAGAGGGTGGACAATACAAACTCGTCTCTGTCTATGCCAAACCAGTATTTACAAGTTTCCTGCAACTGCTAGCAGTGTGAAAATCAAATAAATGATTGGAATACTAAAGTAACAAAGGATTTTTTTAGAGCATAAAACAAATCACAGGGGCTCCTGGGTAGCTCAATTGGTTAAGCATCTGACTCTTGATTTCCTCTCAGGTCGTGATCTCAGGGTTGTGAGATGGAGCGCACATGGGGGGCTCTGCACTGGTCGTGGAACCTGCTTAAGATTGTCTCCTTTTCCCTCTGCCCCTCCCCGCCCATGCGTGCACACAGGCACACGCACTCTTTCTCTCTCTTAAAAAAAACAAAAATAAAAAAAAAGACACTTTAAACAAAACACGAGCTAAAATGCTGTGAAAATGCAGTGTGGCAACAGGTAGCATGTAAATGGAGGCTGGGAAGAGCAAAACGTTCACCAGGAGCCACCCACGCAGCCAAGAGGGTGACAGTGTGGCTGTGACTAAGCTCTTACCTACTTCATAACTTCCCTACCAAACCCAGCCTGCAGCAGAACCTTCAAGGACTTGACCATCCCGGGTCATCTCAGTAGGCTAGAAAGTTCTCCCTTTATTAGGCCAAAAAAATTTCCAACTCTTAAGACCCCACAGAAGAAACAGTTTCTCACCAACCTGATGACACATCAGATATTGAAGGCATCTATTATGTCTCTAACTGTTCCCTTTCCCAATTCCCAGTTCTTTCAAACAGTATAACTTCCAGTCTCCTCTCTCTTGAATATGCTGCAGAATACTCTTGAATGTGGCAGCCCAAACTAATCACAAAATTCCGTTGGTGATTTGACCAGGTCAACATGGAGGAACTTGATTCATTGTTAGGCAGTCTAAAACTAAACTGGGTGATTTATTTTATTGGTTAGTTCTTTGTGAACCTCAGCTCACTATTAAATCATTGAACTGATTAATAGTTCACTAAAATCCTGTCTTTTTCACACTTTCTGCTTTCAGTGAAATCTGTCCTATATGTGTATGGTTGAGTTTTAGGATGCATGTGCAAAATTTTAATATATCAAAATACTTATCATCTCTAAACACTGAAATTAAGAAATCCCAAAAGGAAGATGTGAGCTTCAATGTCAGATCGGTAATGATGTTACTTTGATCGAGGACAGAGTGCTATAGGAGCAGACAGGAGGTGAGTGGAAAAATCAGGAAAAAGCACCATTGAGGAGGTTCAGGCTCCTGAATTGAACTCTTGAAGAGTGAATAGGTTTTCGCTCATCATATTTATTGAATGCCTACTATGTGGTAGACACCAGAGATACAGCAGTGAACAAAAACCAAAATCCCTGCTCACTTGGAGTTTATATTCTAGAAGGAAAGACAGAGGAATAAAGAAGTAAAATATATAATGTTTTTTATTGTGATAAGAGCTAAGGAGAAAAATAATAAAGCAGCAAAGAGCAATAGGAAGTACCAGAAGTTGGAGAAAAATTGCAATTTTATATAAGTTGCCTGAGGCCTCTCCTAAAAGGTGATGTTGGAGTAAAGACCTAAAGGTAGTCCCAGCACCTGCAGAAATGAAGAGGAAGTATCTGGGCCATATAGCCCATGTTAGGCTTCATCAGAAATGTATGGGATGCCTGAGAACCCTGTGGAGTCTAGCTTTCTGTTTCCCAGCAACTGACTCAGAATGCATCAGCCTTATTCTGGTTGTGAGCAGTAAATCCTTCTTCCAATTACTCATTTGATCAATCCTCTCAAATCTAAGTAAGTGAACAGAGAGATATTTTAAAGATATTAAAAAATATTTAGGGGCACGTTGGTGCTTCAGTCGGTTAAATGTCCGACTCTTGATCTCAGCTCAGGTCTTGATCTCAGGGTCATGAGTTCAAGCCCGAAATTAGGCTCCATGCCCAGCATGGGAAAAAAAATGTTGAAAATTTAATTACTCTTAATCCTTTACAAATTTAAATTCATAGGTAAAATGTCCTTCTATGAATAGACTTATATTTGATCTACTCTATTTTCTAAAATTGTGGCTAAAGGAATACTTTTATATCTAAAGATGCTTTATTTTACTAGACCTCCCTCCCAAATTTAAGGCAGCTTTCTAACCTAAAAATGTTTTCAGTTCAAGATAATTTAAAAAAAGCCATTTTCAGGTTCTCTACCATATGTTGATGAGTGTTACAGTCTATGTTTATGGAAGGGATCTGTAATTTGAGGTCCATGGACTCCTAGGAAAGGTTTTGGAGGCACATTGTATAGGGACTCCTAAAATAGACATTTGAGGAGTTGTGGAAAAGTAGAGTGTGCACTGAGTAGGGGGTAAGGTGAGGAGGGAGTAAAGGAGGTAGGGCCATACTGTGAAGAACTTTGAATTTCATCACGTAGGTAGTGGAGAGCCAGATGAATTTAAAGGAGCCTTAAGATCAGACTTGATTTTTTGAAAGCTTACTGTGTCAGTGTTGCAGTGATTGGGCAGCAGTGGGAAGAGATCGGTATTAGGGACACCCTTGCAAGGCAGTTGTAATAGATCTGCAACATTGTTAACATCTTCTATGAAAACTGTCCTGATCTTCCATCCCCTCCAAATTCACCTTTAATAAATAGCATTGACAACTCTTCACCTTGTGTTGGCCTTTTGCCCTGAACATATGTCTAGCATAGCCCATGAAAAAGCCCCAGGTGGACTTAAATGGATAATTCCTAGACTCTGCCATACGAGAATAGATTTGGAGAGATTACTCAAATAATGGCCCAGCAATTTTCAATGACGTGGATGGAGCTAGAGGGCATTATGCTAAGCAAAATAGGTCTGTCAGAGAAAGACAGATACCATATGATTTCACTCACATGTGGAATTTAAGAAACAAAGCAGATGAACATAGGGAAGGGAAGGGAAAATAAAATAAGATAAAAACAGAGAGGGAGGCAAACCATAAAAGACTAACTCTAGGGAACAAACTGAGGTTTGCTGGTGGGGGAGGTCAGCGGGGGGATGGGGTAACTGGGGGATGGGTATAAAGGAGGGCACTTGATGGAATGAGCATTGGGTGTTATATGCAACTGATGAATCACTAAATTCTACCCTTAAACTAATTTTAAAAAAATGGCACAGCAAAAATTCCAAAGCCTGTCATCTGGCTTAAGGTACAGTCAAGTTGATACATAAAAATTAACCATCACAGTATGTATGTACATCCATATGAGCGTGTGTATATAAATATAGTTAGATGTATGTATGTATATAAATATGTGCCTTATTATATACCTAGTATTCTAATACAATAGCAGCCAAATAAAAACCTTTCTTATTGAATACCACTGTACACAAACTCTCCAGTATGAGTCTCGAGTAAACTACTGGAATTGCTTTCCTGCTGTTGTTCTCTGACCATAGCCCTCTTGCCAAGAACTCTGACACCAAATAAACTTCTGAGATTCAGAGAAAACAGAGGGTCGACTCTTTACAGGGTCTTCTCTGAGCAAATACTCATGGAGGGCTTCCCTCTGCAATGTGCTAAATGGAACTTTAAATGGAGCTACCAAATGGAAGTCCAGGCAAGTTCCTGAAAATCCGTTTTATAGGAACCAGTTCCTGCCCAACCATACGTGGCTCGCTGCCTTGACAGTTCCTTTTCTGGCACAAGCAAATGTGAGAGAATACTTCCAAACCAGACTTTCACTTTTTTTTCATTTATGCTATGGCCTCAAAGTGATATCCTCGATTTTGCCAAATCAACAAACATTTGGCATGTTTTGGGGGTGCATTTAGGGGCCTGGGGAGCTGGTGGACATTATACTGAAATTCTACCTCTTTGTGACATCTTTAATGCAAGCGGGATCCGTCCGGAAGGAGCTACGTAGAGGACAGTGGGTAAAGTGTTGCCCCTGTCCTGCCAAGATGCTGGCAGGATCCGCACTAAGACATCCAAAAAGCGTTTGAATATGCAGGACTGAAGCTTGAGAAGGAAACAAAGCAGAAGATAGAAACTATCTGCACTCAGGCAAGAGTTGAAAATGCAGGAGAAAACCCCCTTAAATACATATGAATGTATTTTTACATGGAGAGGAGACAAGTGTGCTCCGAGAGATAAACATTTGGTACTCAGTACGGTCAGACGTGCAGCAGCCTCAGTGTCCCCCAGGGACCAGTTAGAAGTGTAGAGTCTCCGGCCCCACTCACAACTTAGGGAATTAGAATTTGGGTCTCAGCAAGAGGCCACAGTTTTCACATGCACACTCAACTTGGAGAAGTGCTGGAGTCCAAGAAGAGGACCGAGGACAGGAGCTGGAGGATCCTCTGCATTTGCGAGGCCAACAGCCAGGAGACCAGAGAGGAAGGCCGTGAGGAATTAGGAGCCGAAAATGTCAGAAGGGTCATTGTCAACAAGCAGGTGGATGGAACACTCGTCTAAACAGAATTCTACTTAGGTAAGGGGGTGATATGAGGATGAAAGTAACCATTGTCATTTAGTTTTTAGTGTTTTTGTTTTTAGCAACTCCAGATTTTCTAGAGAATATTAACAGCATCACCCTTCTCTGCTCCTCTGACCTCCAGGCCCTGAAAGGAGAAAAGATTATTAAGTATCCACACATCTGGGCTCTTCTTAGCTGTTAGGATGGCAAATTGCTGTTTGTATTTGAGTGATTTCGGCTAAGTGAAGAGAATCTTGAGATGGGAGTCGGTGGCCCCGCAAACAACCTTTATGGTTTAACAGGAACAGCCCAGCAAAAGGAGTAGGCTGGATTGGACCTCAGGAGCGAGGGCTGGGCAGGGGAGTAACCCGACAGCTGGAGATGCGATTGCCCGGGGCTGAAAGAGCGGATGAGGATTCTGGGCGGCAGACCCACTGTACAGTCTTCTGCGCACCAGGGCAGTGCTGAGCTTGGCTGCGGGGCTCGGGGCTCGGGGCTCGGGGCTCCGTGCTCGGGGCTTGGGGCTTCGTGTGTGGAGGTGGGTGGAGCAGCCCGGCTGCCACGGCCACCCTCAACGCTTCTCCCTCAACAGAAACTGAAAACTAGGCCCCCCCTTTTTTCCCCTGAATTATATAAGTCCAGGGGTTCTTGTGTTTCCAAATTGGGGCAAAGGGGGGTGTGCCAAAAATGACTGATACCGTGTGTAATTAAGAAAAAGAACAAATGTGATATTTCTTTAACTCTTAATGTTGTGGAGAAATGTATGCCTGTTTCATTTCCTTTACCCTCTCCTGCCAGAGTTGCTTCATTTCTGTTAGATTTTCTTGAAAATGGTTTCTAATAGGTTAACATTATGTCTGCTTGAATTCCCCATTTCCTGACTCTGTCAGATACTTTTAGAGGAAAAAAATGATGGAGCAGCAAGTATAAAGGAATCTGGAGACTCAAGTTCTAACATCATCTCTATCTCATAATAGCCATATGACATTGGTCAAGGCATTGACTCTCT
This sequence comes from Leptonychotes weddellii, assembly GCF_054177405.1. Classification (NCBI taxonomy): domain Eukaryota; kingdom Metazoa; phylum Chordata; class Mammalia; order Carnivora; family Phocidae; genus Leptonychotes; species Leptonychotes weddellii. The sequence continues at coordinate 87,023,855 of NC_138373.1, forward strand.
CTGGGCCTCGGTCTCCACTTTTGTAAAATGAAGAGCTAAGATGCAATGATTTCTCTTTCCAGCTCTAGCCCCCACAGTCAATGACATGTAACAAAGACAATAAATGTAGAAAGGTCTGAAAATCATGAAGATTAAAAACATGAGGGGCGCCTGGGTAGCTCAGCTGGTTAAGCGTCTGCCTGAGGCTCAGGTCATGATCCCAGGATCCTGGGATCGAGCCCCGCATTGGGTTCCCTGCTCCACGGGAAGCCTGCTTCTCCCTCTCCCACTCCCCCTGCTTGTGTGCCCTCTCTCGCTGTCTCTTTCTCTGTCAATTAAGTAAATAAAATTAAATCTTAAAAAAAAAAAGAACATGAATCACGAATACAGCAGCAACTAAATTTGTCCATCAATTTAATCTTTTTGAAGTTTGTTACTGAACATTGTCCACGATATGGGCCGCCAGGAAAGACAGAATTATTAAGAGGTAACCAGACTGAAGAGTCTGCTCCCACACCCTCACTCCACACTGTCCTCCTTGTACGTTAGGCTGCCTGTTGGCTCTTCAAGACTGATCCTGCATGAAGAGTCCCCTGTGTTGCCGATCCTCACACCTGCCTTATGGGGTTTAGTTTAAAAACTTGACCTAACATTTCCCCTTTCCTCCCCCGACCCCACTCTTTAGTTTCACCTATTATATGCTAATAGCATCCTTTACTTATTTTTTTAAAAGAATTTATTTACTTATTTATTTATTTATTTATTTGAGAGAGAGAGAGAGAGTGGGTGCAGGTGAGGCTCAATCCAACATGGGGCTCAATCCCAGGACCTGAATCTCCTGACCTGAGCCGAAATCCAGAGTCAGACAGTGAACCAACCGAGCCACCCAGGTGCGCCCCCATCCTTTACTTTCTATCACAGCAGTTATCATAACTAGAGAGTGGTTTGTCTGATTATTTAATGTCTATCTTTACTACACTGTAAGCACCACAGGACAGAGACCCTGTCTGTTTTGTTCCCCCTCTATTTCCAGCACCTGCCACAGGTCCTGGCACATGATATGCATTCAATAAATATTAACTGAATGAAAAGGTGAATGAATGAATTTCATCTTGCGTATGAGAAGATGAAGTCTCATTGACCACGTCAAATTACTAACAAGTGAGATAACAAAAACATGCACCTGTTCTCACTGGCTCCACTCTGGGTGGTGTCCTCGTCCCTCTCCTGGACTTGAGGCTCCCGGCAACAGCTCGGGTGCAGGAGGAAGCCGAGCGGGAGAAGCAGACGCACAGCTGAGGGTATGTGACCGCACACCTGCTCCCTCCTCACTTGCCCTTTCTCTATGTGCTTGCCAATGCTCAGGATATGTATGTATTTTTTAATTTTTTTAAAGATTTTTTAAAATTTCATTTATTTGAGAGAGAGTGAGAGCATGAGAGGGACGAGGGTCAGAGGGAGAAACAGGCTCCCCGCGGAGCAGGGAGCCGGATGCGGGACTCGATCCCAGGACCCCGGGATCCTGACCTGAGCCGAAGGCAGACGCTTAACCGGCTGAGCCACCCAGGCGCCCCTGCAGGATTTACTTTACGAACATGAACTCAGCACTTACTTGGAAAAAGTCCACCTGTTTGCAGAAGGTCTCAGCGTCCGGTGCCGCCCTCACGTGGAGGAGCATAGTGACATATTCAGAACCATGACCTCTCATCTCTCACTCACCTTTATCTATCTCATGGACTCCAGGACACAAACACTCAAGTTGGAAACACATGGTATTTGTATTTGTCCAGTAGACTTGATTTGGGATCACCTCTCATTCCTAACGCAGCAATTTTATCTCTGGCCCAGATACCTGAGGTCAGCCGTTGATCCACCATGCCAAGCTGTAGGTCCATTTCCAGAGCCCAGGTGTTCTTTGCTCCATTCCTTTCTCTTGCCCAGAGCTACGCTCCTCAACATGTCCACTCCATCTGCTGGCTCTGCCTACCACCCCCTCTCTCTTCCAGGCCCACAGCTCCCTCTCCCTGAATTATTCCCTCAAAATCCATGAGGCGATAATACCTCTAATTTAAGATAGGCAGAATAAACACATTCTTGCCGCAAAGAAAATTAGCTTAACTATATCTCTTCACCTTAGAATGGCATCAAGGCAAATTCTCAAAGTATAAATGGCTCAAAGTACTTTCTAATGAGTCTTTTACTTGCTTGTTCTGTTTATCTCAACTCAGAGAAAACACATTCCCGGTAGACTTTCCTCAGCCTCTGTGGACAGTTGTTTGAGTAGGAAAGAGCCTAACTTTCCCCAAACCAGCCTGCGGGGCAGGGAACGTGTGCGGAGTCAGGTTTGCCTGCGTGGACCACGCAGCTAAAGCCTCACGCTGCGTCCTTTCTTCTCCTCCAGCTGCCACAGCAATTCTCGAGTTTTCTCTCAGAGCGTGATCAAGAAGGGTCTCGCTGTCCAGGCTGAGGCACTGCGCTATCACCGCGCCTTCTTCCTGCCTGGTCATCCGGTGCCCTCTGCAGGAGGACTCTGTTTTGGCTCTGTTGTCTCCAGAGTGCCTTCAAAAGCCCTTACAAAGCCAGAGCTTGGTCTCGTGACCCTGTGCATATTACCTGTAATTACCCCACAAATGCCCATCTGTTTAAAGTTGGAGATTTGTTTTCATAGGACCGAATTGCACTTATAAAAAAAAATTCTATCTACGTTGAGAAACTCTGGTGCTTGGAAGAGTTTCAAACTTGAGGGGCGGGGGTGAGTTCAGATACCGACATTAATGTTCTGATTTTAATTTACTTCAAAAATCCCTTGGCATAGAAAACCAATTACCTTTTGGTTTTTCCTTTGTTCTGAGTCTTTCCCTTATATTTTTTAGTCTGTAGTTTGAGTCGATGCTTCATACTGCAGAGAAAACATTTGGAGCAGGCTGAGCTGAAGAGCAGAGAGTGTCGTAGTGAGAAACGAATGAGGTTCTAGGCCTAATTTGCTGTTATTTTACTGTGAGGCCTTGAAAAGCCATTTCACTCCTCTGGGCTTTAGTGTTATCTTTTGTAAAATTAAACAGCTGACCAGCATGAGCTCCAAGATTTCTTCCAGCTCTGAAAATTCGTCGCCCTATACTTACACCTGGGTCACCCTTCTCTGCTGATGTGTATTGCTTTTTTAAAAATTCGTATTAATTCATTTTATTTCCTACTTAATCTCTTATGCCTTTTAATGGCCATATTTATGGTTCTGTTACATTAGCTATATTCTTTTAAACAGACACGGATGATTTTACATACAGATCTTTCAAGAAAAACAATGACACAGTCAATATGGCCATGTTTTTAAAATTAAAAAAAAAAGATTGTTTTCTTTCACTCTTCCCTTTCCAAATTATTTTTTTTTGTTATAGCACAACTTATATATTCCAAATGGACAAAAAATTAGTGTCATTTACAGTATCTTAAGATAAATTGCCTTTGAATGAGAGCTTCCTTTCCAGTACTTTGATGTCTACAAGATGTATCTAGAAAATGTACTGCTGTGGAAAATGACTGCTTAAATCGAATGGGGGGGAGGGGGGAGGGCCTGTGGTTTCTCTTTTTGATTAATTGCTGTAACACTGTCCTTCGGGCGGCTGAGGGAGTTTCATGTTTTCTTTAGACATCATTAGGTGCGGAGCTCTTGCAGGACAACTTTGATGCTATATAAATTCTGCCATTTTGTTAGCACTGATATGGCTCTTGGGTCCACCACTCCATTAGAACTATTAACTCCATTCATATTAATTTTTGTTACAAATCTTACAAAGGGGGCTGCTTCTGGATATTTAGGTCCACATTCTATTTTAAGGCTGTATATTTGGTTTTCGTAAATTGTCCGAGCCCGTGGTGGCTGCCATCTTGCGTCGCTGTCACTGGAAGCTCCAAATTATTTTTAACTTAGATGTTTCTTCACTCTGCAGATTCTTCAGTTTCCAGCATCAGTCTTTTAGCCAGGGATAATAGTTAAGGATCTTGATCATCCTACAATAAAAACATTTAATGAGTACCTACTATGAGTCAGGCATTCCGCTAGGTGCTACAAATACAAAGATGGACAAACCCTGGACCTTGTAAACTAAGACTAAGAGAAAGTGTCCCTGCATGCCTGGAAGTTAATGTGCTGCTCCCTACCCCCCACCATTCCTGCTGGGTCCCAGAACTGACTTCCAGGATATCATACTGAAAATCTGCTAATGTGGAGAAATAATCTAGAGCAGAGGAACACGATCTTCATACAAAAAATAGGGCTTCTGTTGTGTACATGTGGCAAATGAACTTAACTCTTACAAATTGCCTAAGCTTTCTTATCTGTAAAATAAAAAAAATTGTGTTTGTGGACTTGGGACAGGGATTGGGCTCCATGATTCTAAGACTCATTCTAACTCTTATAGGTCTGTGGTGTTGATTTAAAGTTCATTTATACAGGGACACCTGGGTGTCTCAGTTGGTTAAGCGTCTGCCTTCGGCTCAGGTCATGATCCTGGGGTCCTGGGAGCGAGTTCCGCATCGAGCTGCTTGCTCAGTGGGGAGCCTGCTTCTCCTTCTGTCTCTCTCCCCTGCTTGCGCTCACTCTCTCTGACAAATAAATAAAATCTTAAAAAAAAAATTTCAATTATACAATGCTTTCTATAAAAAAGACTCAGGACTGTACTTCTTTATAAAGACTAGCAGAAATGAAGTAAAATCCATGGAATCTTCCATTGTAAGAAAACTTCCTTTGTAGGAAAACTAAATACATATCTAGCCAAGTCTATTTATCTATGGTGGTGGACTAATTGGTCAAGCCCACAAGATCAATGGAATAAAAACTCACTCTAACATGGGGCACCTACATTCAAAAATAAATCTCATATCTTGGCTGATTGTGAAGATAATTATTATTTTTCAAGGTAAAGGTGAAGTAAAGTTGAAAGTATTCTTCACTAGAAGACCTGCACTACAAGAAATGTTAAAGGAAGTGTTTTGGGCAGAAAGAGAAATGATACCAGTTGGAAATGTGGATCTCCACAAAGGAATAAAGAGCTTTCCATGGATACAAATTTCATTAGCTGGTATTCCAGTCTCTACCAGACCAGAGGCAGCAAATGAAGAAATGGAGAGTAGAAGGTCTGGTGGAAACAGATACACACATCATTCAGCAAAGGAATTCAGCCGATAAGCCTACACCTAGGGAAGAAAACAGGAAAAAGAAAATTTATTGGAGGAGGGGGAGAAAGAGAGGAGAAGAAGAAATAATTTTAAAATTCCAGTAAGTGAATGCCAATTTGTGTTGGCCACCAAGAAAAAAACAATCAAATTCAAAATACCCTTTAAGAAAAGTGAGATATGTCTATGAGAGAATTTTGTCTAAATTGAGTAAAATAAAATTTCCTTACTAGACTAGTAAAAATTGTTTAAATAGACCTTATACCATTTTCTGATAATTTCGTGGCTCCTGCTGGGTCCTGGTTGGCAGAAACTCTGCCTTCTGCCTCTGGATCCCCAATTCTGTTTGCCCTCGGGGCACGTGCTCTAAGCACGGTACTCACGCAACACGTGCCTTTGACTGAATCCTTGATACATTCATTTCCAGACTTTCCACTAAAATTCAGTCCTCCTGAAGGCATAGTTAGCTACCCCTTTTGAAAGGATAAGCTGAAGAAACCCTAGCACTTGCCTATTTTTCAAATACTATGAAGTTTTAAAAGCGAACGTAATTTTGCCTCTTGTCCCATGTTTAGGCTGAGGAGTCAGGAAAACTTTTTCCGATTGCTTTACGGCAAATATCCTTCTCGTCTCTTAGACTATGCCCGCATTAGACGTGGTGAACATTCTCTCATGATTCCTACGTTAGTAACCTTCCTCCTCACTTTGGAACTATGGCTCTGAACACAAACCCGAGTGCAAATCACGGCGCTCCAGAGGCCACTACCCAGCACCTGGCTCGACCACAGAATCCCATTTCAGCTGTCCCTGCCACGAGTTGGCCAGTGGTTGTGTACTAAGAAAAGTCCCTCCGCATTCTTCCAGAGTCTAAATTATGTCTTCCCATGCGGAACTGATGGAAGTCCAAACAAGCAAAACAGAACCGATTGGAAGTTACACAGGGCCAGATTCGTGGTGTGCAATCTGTGCAGTCATCTAGGCGCCTGCACTCAGAAGGGCCCTGGGCTTGCTTTAATGCTCTGCCGTCGCTGTCATGAAATATTTAGTAATTCTGGTTTTGGACTTGGGTTTTGTAAGTGACGTCAGCTGGGACAACGGAGCGTCCGTGTGAGCAGAGGGGATCCCTTCACATGCATCTCCATTATTCCCTATCTCACCCTTCACACATGGCATCACAGTGTCCCATGGACACAGAAGTCCAGTGGGCCCACGATGCGGGGGACTTCAGCAGACTCAAAGCAGGTACAAGGTAAGTGTGTTCCATCTCTGATTGAGTAAATGGGAGCCCTGAGAGCCCTAAGAGGTCATCCTTTTCTTTTATCATAACTTCTTCTGATGCAGATAGAAGGCAACGGTGTTCTAAGCAACACAAATGACCAAGAAAACCTGCCATATCCTTTCTTCCTCATGTTACTTAGCCAACCACTTACTGTGCATATTTGGCATAGAAAAAAAAGGAAAGATAGGACAACCCATAGTCCCTTTTTCTTTCGGTTCTTATTTACTCATCAGCAAGCCAAAGGCAGAGAGTGTTGCCTGAATGTGCATGAATCAGGAAGTGACATAAAAACAGCTGAAGTACTTTTGTTCAGTATTTCCACCGCTCTGGGAAGAACAAAATACATACGCATGCATGAGGTACAAGATATACATTGTGTAATTTCAGTGCAAGTCATATTTGCACTTAATACAATTATATTTGTTCTTACAGTTGCAGTTACAATTTGCATTGCACAATATAAAGATGAATGATAAAGATAAAATTCATGCTAGTAATTAAAATTTTAATTTTTTCTTTATTTTAGAATGACAATAGCAAATAAAAAAACACCATAACAAGTCAAGAGAGAAATTGCAGAAGAAAGGAGAAGATACTTTAGTACCTTTAATGGCACCCTTTCCCTGATTTTTAAACCAGGATCCCACATTTTCATTTAGCGTGAGCACTGTGAATTATGTACCCAGCCGTGAGGTAGGAAAAGCAGAAAATGATGAGGAGAAAGTAAAACTTGAAGCAGTAACAGGAAAACATTTAAATGACTATTTCTTCAGGTAATTGCCAAAAAAAGTGTTGTAACTATTCATTCCGAGAGAGTGATACACTAAAAAGTTCTCGGTTACCTGCATCATTTAGACAAAGCACCTTTATTTCCCAAGCATTTGTCAACCTAATGTCTGCAGTAACAAGGGACAGTACGCTAGGGGGCAGCAGCTACCGTGCGTCAGCCCTCTAGGGCTCTGAAGCCCAGGATCAGTGATTTCCTTACTTGGGAGACCCTGAGGAAATGAAGAGATACTGACTACCTAAGAAATCGGCTGTTTATGTTAATTTGCTCTGCTGCATTGTTTCAGAGACGATGCGCTTCTTACTCCAAGGACTTGAGGTGTTTCTTTGCCAAAAATGAAGTAGCAGTGAACGTGTTTTTATCTGCTCACACTCTATGACACATTCCTAAAGTGAAAAGTAACATAGTCAGGGGGTGCCTGGGTGGCTCAGCCCATTAAGCATCTTCCTTTGGCTCAGGTCATGATCCCAGGGTCTTGGGATCGAGCCCCACGTTGGGCTCCCTGCTCAACGGGAAGCCTGTTTCTCCCTCTCCCTCTGCCCCTCCTCCCCCCCTCCAAATAAATAAATAAAATCTTTTTAAAAAATAGTAACATAGTGTGAAAGATCATTTTATTTTATTTTTTTAAGATTTTATTTATTTATTTGAGAGAGAGAGAGTGAGCGAGAGAGAGAGCACAAGCCAAAGGGAGCAGCAGAGAGAGAGAAGCCGACTCCCCACTGAGCAGGGAGCCCGATGCAGGACCCGATCCCAGGCCCCGGGGATCATAACCTGAGCCCAAGGCAGATACTTAACCAACTGAGCCACCCAGGCACTCCCTGAAAGATCATTTTAAACTTAGTTTCCCTGTACAACCTAGTAGTAACTGGTCATTTTTATCAACTATGGATTTGATCAAAAGAAACAACTCATTTCACTGAGGCCACTTAGCAGCTATCAAGTGGTAACAATTTTGTAATCATGAAGAGTGCGCAGATTTCAGAGGAAAACTGCCAAGTCAAAGGATTAGAAAACCATTTGCAAAATCCACAGTCACTCAACATGGCTGGAATTGAAGAATCAGAATGTGCTGAACAGAACAAGAATCTAGTAGCCCATATTTTAAAGGAGATAATTTGCAAAGATCACTATATTTACCAAGATATGGAAAGCTATTCAGTTAGCATGAAGGCGAGAATAGCATTGCCCTACAGATGAGTTGGCTCAAACATAGCTTGCAGTATTATATTCAGTTGCTCCCACAAGATTTCCCAAATAAAAATTTTGCAAACAGTGGACTGAAAGTTCTATGAAACAGTATGTTAAGAAACCACTGTAGTGGGCACCTGGGTGGCTCAGTTGGTTAAGACACTGCCTTCGGCTCAGGTCGTGATCCTGGAGTCCCGGGATCGAGTCCCGCATCGGGCTCCCTGCTCAGCAGGGGGTCTGCTTCTCCCTCTGACCCTCCCCCCTCTCATGTGCTCTCTCTCTCTCTGTCTCTCTCTCTCAAATAAAAAAAAAAAAAAAATCTTAAAAAAAAAAAAAGAAAGAAACCACTGTAGCGAATTCAACTCTCTGGAAAGAATTAAGAAAAAGTTCCTTTTATCCCAATTTATCACAAACCTCCAGGACGGTGCTTCTCAAAAGAGGCGGTTCTATCCACGAGGGGCATTTGGAAATTTGCAGCGGTGTTTCTGGTGGTCCCAGTGATTAGAGGCACGACTTCCTTTTAATATAGTGGTGAGCCAGGGACATTAACTCTTACGATGCATAGAGCATCCCCCCAAAATGGGAAAGTATTGTCAAACGTCTCTCACAACTTTTAATGCCCTGCCTTAAATTTACAGGTGAAAAATTCTGTTTCTTAGAAACTAAGTCTATTTTACATATAAGCACAAATTACTTGTAGTGTCGTTTTAATAAAATTCAGTGCTCCAGGGGTATAACTACCAGGTAAGTCAAGGGAAGATCGTGCTTTATTTCATTCAGAACTTTACCAAGACTTGTAACCATCTCTGAGGAGTGTGTCACCAGCTGCATCTGGTGGAGCCGAGTCACCAACAGAACATTCTGCATTTATAGCTCTTGATTCATAGTGGTTCTAAGTGTACATTTAAATATACCTTTTTAGTTTTATTCAAAATGTTAAATATAAAAAGAAGAATCAGGTTGAAGATTTTCCTGTCTCTCTTAAATTCCAGCATACTCATAATCAGTGTAGGCATCTGACCACTTCATCGTGCTTTTTAGTATAGTTATCATTGTGTATTCCCATACTTGGATGTATATTTCATTTATCCCTTGTATGGCAGTTAAGGCATTCTGTGTGTGTGTGTATTTTTAATTTTGTGTATTACAGACTATATTTTCTATGGATATCATTTCAGGGTAGTAAAGGAGCATAACAAAATATTTGTCATAAAAGGGGCTTCGGGGTCTCCTAGGTTTGAAAGCGAAGGCTTTAGGGGTCTTCCTTCCGCAGGCAGCTACCTCACCTTTTCTCCCTGTCTTCCTGCCCTACCCCCCTGCCACTTGCAGAGAAGGGAATGGGCAGTAACAAGAAATGGTTAGTAGCTAGCCCATGAAGAAAATTTTATTCTGGTTAATAATTTTTTTTTCTGATAATTTTTAAATAGAGAGTTGTTAAGTTGAGCATTCTTAAATGATACGGATATAAATATAGCATTGTCAAAAGTACATATTAATTATTTCATTCATTAAGTATTACCAAGTACCTTACTAGTAAAGTACTAGTAAACAGACAGTATCTAAATAGGACCAAAATCATTGCTACCCTAAAGAACATCTCTTTCTGAAAACAAACCAACCAACAGGGAACCAAATCAGAATAGATATGCAAGAAAAAAATAAAGCTAAGCCTTAAAAAAAAAAATCACATTATGAGAGATAAAGCAACTTTTTAAAAAAAGTTTACTTATTTAATTTGAGAGGGAGAGAGAGGGAGTCAGGGGGAGGGGCAGACTCTCAACTGAGTGTGGAACTTGATGCGGGTCTCAGTCTCAACACCCTGAGATCATGACCTGAGCTGAAACCAAGAGCTGGATGCTTAACCAACTGAGCCATCCAGGTACCCTGAGATAAATTAACTTTTAAGAAAAAAAATTAAAATATGATAAATAAAATAAATATACTTTTTTTTAGAATCAGAATTATATGACTGTGAAATTAGTGTATCTTTTAAAGCTCTTTGGTATGGCTGGAATCAAATTCTTTATAGTAAATTCAGTAATAGAAAGAAATAGTCCTCTGCACTTATTAGAAACAAATGTTACTGTGGGCTATTTTCCTTTCCTCTGGCTGGTTGCTAAAATCAAGTATGGGATGAACAAAGGCAAAGCAGATTAGGGAAGGGGGGCTATGTGACTAGGAGCAGGTTGCTTGACCCCTCAGTGCCTGGGTTTCCTTATATGATAGCACCATATTAAATGAATTAGGACATATTATGTGCTCAGAACAGGGCCCAGCATTTATAGTCAGAGGCACATAGCGAAGTGTTAGCATATCTCTTTTCCAGACCAGAAACATGAGGGCTGTTGATGGGAACAATTGCCTAACTTAGGAAGGGCCGTCTTGACCAAACTAGGCACTCACATGACTTGCTTCATACGTCAGGGCTCCAGATGTGAGAGATGCCAAACAGTCCCAGTGTAATTAAGAGTGTTTGACAGCCTGGTAAGCTTAGGGCATTCCTGACTAAGCTGTATTCAGTTGTTCAAGTTAGGCAAATGGAAGATTTGTGTGGATTTAGATATTGGAGTTTGTTACCCAGCAAGAGAGAGAAGTTCCCAAAGAAATTCTGAATTAGCTCATGAGCGAAGTAACTTCTTGATAGGTGGCTGTTGACTCTGACCACAATGAACCCAAGAACTCCTGATCCTCTGACCCAGAAAAAAAAAACAACAACAACATCTCATGTGAGAACTGATTAGGTGGCAAGACACCAGGAAAATTAGTTTTACAACCTATCAGGTGGCTAAAGGTTGGTCACATTGTGTGGGGGAGCAGGAAAAGCAGGGCCACTACATCTCACAGGGGGCATCTGTGTGGAGTACACTGTGTGGGAATGGGTTCTGGATCTTCGTGCAGCTCTGCTGTCCCAGAGAGGGCCTAATGCAGCGGGGACACGCAGGCCCATGACACCAAATGGAAGCTACATCTATCTTCCTTCCTTCTCGTCTTTCCACAGCATTGTGTAACCACTGAACTGGCCCGGAAAGAAATGCAAAGGAGGTTTTAGATTATGTCATTTAGTGCTTAGAACTATCTTATCTCATTAAAACCACTCTCTTTACAGGCAAGGGAAACATAGATTTAGAGAAGTAACACTTGAGGTTAAGCCTCATGCCAGGTTGCCTCACTCCAAATCCCATGCTCCCAAACTATATGTTAGCCTGCCTCCTTGGAACCAATCACAATAGATGTTTGTTTAGTGTTGGAACACTCAGGAAGTTCCAAACCCTCGTGCACCTTCTATCACCACCGTCTCCATTATGTAGATAAATAAACAGACAAAATGATGTGTAAGGCATTTCCCCAAATTTATACAATTAGCTGGTGGAGGCAAGATTTTCACCCCAGTCTTTTAAATCTAAGTAGAATTTACAATAGGAGTGCTCAGAAAGAATGCGGTGAGCTATGCTGAGCACCCTGGCCAAAGGGAAAAGATTCTGAGATCACGACCTCAGCCTGTTTTTGTCTTTGCTGTCTCCCCGGAAAATGCTTTTACATGAATAGAATTAGCTAATAATCACCTGCATCCTGATTACTGCATTTGTACCCTCGAGCTATACTCCCTTTCTCTAGATGGTATGTAGGATTTGTAGAATCTGGAAAGGTCTTCTCTGTTGAAGATGAATATTTGAGAGAGCACTTTTAGATTTAAGCAGTATCCTTAAAGTAATATGTCTAGACCCCATGGAAATCCCCATAGGGTTAATAAGCAAATACTAATGGTCCAGGATGCCAAGAGCGAGGACACCACAACATGAGAAACTTCCATCCCTCGGGAGGACAAACATCTCTGAATTTTGGAGAAAATGCCATTTTCAGACTTACTCCATTACTTTTATCTAATAACCTGTTACTTATTATGGATTTCAGAAGGTCTGGTGAAGGGACGTTAATGAATCAATAGGACATTGTTCCATGTGAGAAAGGAAACAACCTGTATAGATCTCTGTCAGAGTTTACTCCTCTGAGTTGGTCGTGAGGCACTGTGCTGCCTGGTCTCAAACACCGGCAGCCATCATGAACAAGTTTTTGTGAACTCGGTGATACCTGCAATTATTCGGAGGCGGCCTCTCGACCTAAGGGAGAAGAGAGCCCCTGGGATCAGTTACCTCACACCCATTTTACCACATTTTCTCCACCACGGAGGTACTGGATCTGTTCATCTGGAGAACTGGTTTGGGTTTTTTTTCAGTTATAAAATATAACAAAATGTTTCTTTTTTGATTTTTTATTGTTATATTAATCACCATACATTACATCACTAGTTTTTGATGTAGTGTTCCATGATTCATTATTTGTGCATAACACCCAGTGCTCCATGCAGAACGTGCCCTCTTTAATACCCATCACCAGGCTAACCCATCCTCCCACCCCCCTCCCCTCTAGAACCCTCAGTTTGTTTCTCAGAGTCCATCATCTCTCATGGTTCATCTCCCCCTCTGATTTCCCCCCCTTCATTCTTCCCCTCCTGCTATCGTCGTCTTCTTTTTTTTTTTCTTAACATATATTGCATTATTTGTTTCAGAGGTACAGATTTGTGCTTCAACAGTCTTGCACAATTCACAGCGCTCACCATAGCACATACCCTCCTCCCCAGTGTCTATCACCCAGCCACCCCACCCCCCATCCAGCAACCCTCAGTTTATTTCCTGAGATTAAGAATTCCTCATATCAGTGAGGTCATATGATACATGTCTTTCTCTGATTGACTTATTTCGCTCAGCATAACACCCTCCAGTTCCATCCACGTCATTGCAAATGGCAAGATCTCATTCCTTTTGATGGCTGCATAATATTCCATTGTATATATATACCACATCTTCTTTATCCATTCATCTGTCGATGGACATCTTGGCTCTTTCCACACTTTGGCTATTGTGGACATTGCTGCTATGAACATCGGAGTGCACATACCCCTTTGGATCTCTACATTTGTATCTTTGGGGTAAATACCCAGTATTGCAATTGCTGGATCGTATAGTAGCTCTATTTTCAACTTTTTGAGGATCCTCCATACTGTTTTCCAGAGTGGTTGCACCAGCTTGCATTCCCACCAACACTGTAGGAGGGTTCCCCTTTCTCTGCATCCCCGCCAACATCTGTCGTTTCCTGACTTGTTAATTTTAGCCATTCTGACTGGTGTGAGGTGGTGTCTCATTGAGGTTTTGATTTGGATTTCCCTGATGCTGAGTGATGTTGAGCACTTTTTCGTGTGTCTGCTGGCCATTTGGATTCTTTGGAAAAATGTCTGTTCATGTCTTCTGCCCATTTCTTGATTGGATTCTTTGTTCTTTGGGTGTTGAGTTTGATAAGTTCTTTATAGATTTGGATACTAGCCCTTTATCTGATATGTCATTTGCAAATACCTTCTCCCATTCTGTCGGTTGTCTTTTGGTTTTGTTGACTGTTTCCTTTGCTGTGCAAAAGCTTTTTATCTTGTGAAGTCCCAATAGTTCATTTTTGCCCTTGTTTCCCTTGCCTTTGGCGATGTTTCTAGGAAGAAGTTGCTGCGGCTGAGGACGAAGAGGTTGCTGCCTGTGTTCTCCTTTAGGATTTTGATGGGCTCCTGTCACACATTTAGGTCTTTCAACCATTTGGAGTCTATTTTTGTGTGTGGTGTAAGGAAATGGTCCAGTTTCATT
>NC_138373.1:87038443-87089308 GCF_054177405.1 Leptonychotes weddellii
GGTAAACTTGGTCTTGGCTGGCTGTTCTTACTGATCTTCTGGGGGAGGGGCCTGTTGCCATGGTTCCCAAATGTCTTTGCTGGAGGCAGAATTGCCCCGCCCTTGCCCGGTCCAGGCTAAGTTATCTGCTTGGGTTTGCTCTCGGGAGCTTTTGTTCCCTGCAAGCTTTCCGCACAGCTTTGGAGGCTGAGAGTGAACATGGCGGCCTCCCAATCTCCACCCTGGAGGAGCCGAGAACTCGGGGCCCCAGTCCTCAGTGCGCCCCCAGAGAAAAGCTGTCAGTCACTCCCGTCTCCCTGGTCTCCGGCCGCACTCCGTGCTCACCCGGCCTGTGACCGAGCGTTTCTATCTCTGGCACCTGACCCCGTGTGGAGTCTCCAAACCCAGCAGATCTCTGCCATGCGCTCCCGCGCCGCTCCTCCTGGGGGAGGAAGGGGAGTCTCCCCAGATCTGCCGCTTGTTGTGTCCCTGCTGGAGGAGCAGGGGCCCGACTGTGCCGCGGATCACGGTTTATGGCAACCCCGAGCTGAGAGCCCACTCCTCGGCTCCATCTCTTCAGCCGGCTTCCCCACTCTGATACCTTGGAGCTCTGCTGCACTCAGGGACCCCCGGTCTTTCTGTGACCCCGAGGGTCCTGAGACCACACTGTCCCAGAGAGGGTTCCACCCCCCGCTTAGCCACTGGAGCAACTTCCCTCAGTGGAGCCGACTTCTAAAAGTTCCGATTTTGTGCTCCGCTGCTCTATCACTTGCCAGAAGCGGCTGACGGAGGCCCCCTCCCCCGCCGTCTTTCGTCCCGAATATCGCCTCAGATTCACTTCTCCACATGTCCTACCTTCCAGAAAGTGGTCGCTTTTCTGTTCAGAGAGTTGTTGCTATTCTTTTCTTCGATCTCCTGTTGAGTTCGTAGATGTTCGGAATGGTTTGATCCCTATCCAGCTGAATTCCTGGGACCAGAGGAAATCCAGGTCTCCTACTCCTCCACCATCTTGCTCCGCCCCCCAACAAAATGTTTAATCAGTTAATCCCTTTAGGTTCAATTGTAAAATTACTTAACTTTCTCTAATTAATTTGTTGTCAATTTATAATGTAAGTAGAGTATATTGTTGTCATGAGATAAAACTTCCTCAAAAATATTTTTGGGATCCTCCTTCTCCCTCTGCCTCTTGCTAGCTCTCTCTGTCTCTCATGAATAAATATATAAAATCTTAAAAAAATATTTTCAATCCATGAAATAAAAGGTAATGCATTTTCCCCCTCAACTACATAATAAGCTGTCAGCATCACCAAATTTTACCTATTTCCAATAGCAGAAACATAAAAAATTTAGAAGGGCCATTCATTTTAAGAATGAATGAGTGATGGGTGAATGAATGAATTTTTAAAATACTTCCTGAATGCCAGACATGGTACTAGGTACTGGGAATACCCAAATTAATAATCAAATAAAACCCGATAAACTACCCTGGATGTCAATATAATCAATATAACTTCACGATCAAGATTAAGAAATATAAGTATGGGGTGCCTGGCTGACTCAGTTGGTAGACAACGCAACCCTTGATCTCAGGGTCATGAGTTTGAGTCCCATGTTGGGGGTAGAGATCACTTTAAAAAAAAGAAAGAAAGAAAAAGGAAAAAGAAATGTAAAGACATCAGGAGTATCCTAAATGGAAACTTTGGGGAAAAATTCAAAAATAGAAATTAGAAGGCTTTTTTGCCCTATTCTGGTTTCATTACTTTGTTGTCTGTGTGAGCTGGAAAGCACATATTCTCCCCCTGTGTGAGGAGAGTGGTGTCATTCACTCCAAACCACCCACACGTGCCTTGGACAGGAACTGTTAATGTTAAGACAGATCACATCGAGTTTATTGCAGACGTAGATCAAAACTGAAGGAAAAAGTTTCCTGAAACATAGCCTTGGGTGCCTGATAACAGTGCCTTGGTGCTTGACAGGTGTAAAGATGAGCGATTCACCTTTACCTCTACCAAAATATATATTCCCTACCAGCCAGAAAGATTAAAATGACTGAAGCCATGAATGGCTCCCCTCCATGAGGAGGGGAGTTGAGTATTAAAAATTTGAGATGTCTTGCAGACTGATGCTCAGTCCTGTGAGGAACACCAGCACATCGGCGTTCTTCCCACAGCCAGCTCTCCAGGAAAGGAAGCCTGGTCTCCATAGGCTGGTGTCAGAGTTTACTGGTTATAAAGGGATAGAGCCGCACTGACTTGCAAAGTGGCCATGACCATGGCAAGCCAACTCATCAAGCCTGATAACCAGTTCTTTGAAATTGGGCCATCTGGGGGATTCCTAGCCAGGTACAAGAATGGGCCTTCACCAACAGGAAAAAGAGGAGCATCAAACAATGAGGGTGCTCCAAATGACCACTCAGACAAGTGGAATTGGGTAGTTGGGAGAGGCCTGTGCCTAACTTCTCAATCAGAAAAAGGTCAAGGTGGTTATCTTTCTCTAAATTTGGGTAGGATGTACAATCAGTCACAGTAGAGAAGGCAAGCCCTCCTGACCTGATGTTATCTCCTATGATTCTCCTCCTTGCTCACTCTCTACTAGGCATGCAGACCTCCTTGCTGTTCCTCACACGTGCTCCTCACTCAGGGCCCTTGCACTTGCTGTTCTCTCTACCTGGAATGCTCGTCCTCCAGATTTCCTCATGGTTCCCTCTCTCACTCCCTTCAAGTCTTTGCTGAAACTTTACTTTCTCAATGAGACCTGCTGTATTCATTTAACTCTGCTGCCATAACAAATTACCAAAAACAGAGTGATTTAAAACAACACAAATTTATTATCTTACAGTTCTGTTGGTTGGAAGTTTAGTATGCAAGTTGGAAGTTCAGTAAAATCAAGGTGTTGGTGGTCTGCGTTCCCTTGTGAAGGTTCTAGGGGAGGATCCATTTCCTACTTATTTGGGTTGTTGACAGAATGTAAGTCCTTGTGATTGTAGGACTGAAGTCTCTGTTTCCTTGCTGGCTTTCAGCTGAGGGCCATTCCCCACTTCTAGAGGCTTCCCACATCCTTTAGCATGGCCCCCCGCCTCCATTTTCAAAGCCAGCAATGACACGGTAAGCCCCTTTCCCACTTCAAGGCTTTCGTTTTTCTTCTTTCTTCTCTTCTCTCTCACTGAACCAGGAAAGATTCTCCACTTTTGTTATTTCATGTGATTAGATTGGGCATACCTGGATAATCTAGGATAATCTCACTATATCACATCTACAAAGCTTCTTTGTGCAATGTAAGGTAACCTATTCACAGGATTCAGGGATTAGGGCATGAATATCTTTGGGGGGAGCATTAAACATATTTAAAATCATGACAATTTAGTCAAGTTACCCAGGAGAACAAATAACTTTATTTAAAAACCCAATTCAGGATTATCCACCCTCTCCTATGATCAGAGTTTGCTTGAAACCCAGTGCAATGCAAGGTGTTATATGTGTCACCGACCATCCTTCCTAAGCTCAAGGCCTCTCATGAAAATTTCCCCGATCCCAGCAATTGTAGACAAGGGCAGCTGTGCTGGGCATGGGACCTTTTCTCAAAGTCCCAGCTGATTGGAGTAGGGAAGACACTTTACCCAAAGGGCCCCCAGTCCAGTGATTCTTTGATTTGAGCAAACAAGATCTAAAAATAATGGACAAACAATGATATAACCAATATTTTCCGAAGTTTGCTGTCGTGTGCCAGGCTTGTATAGCTCCTTATTGACCTTTACTCTGTGAGCACAGTTTGCTCCAAATGTAATGCATACATGTGTGTCAATACGCACAATACCTTATGATGAAGACACTCCTACTAAATCCAAAAGATGAACCCAGATAGTCAATCTCCAAAGTCCACAGTCCTATTATTGCCTTCTAACTGGGAAGGAATGATTCCGGAGAAGCCAAATAGATTTTTTAATGAAAAATTCCTTCTTTCCTCCTTTCTTAATGACATGAAGTATGTATGTGTATATTTTTAAAAGTATGTAAGTGCCTTAATATTTTAAATATTATTTTAAATAAAGATATCCTAAATGTCATTCAAATGGTATGAATGACATTAATTCAGTAATCTTGGCATTTGGATTAAAACAGAACTACACTTAAAAAGAAAAGTCACTGTTTTATACAAATGTCATATATTTCTCTGGACTATAAAATTGATAAATGAACACACATCATAATTTCTCTGCAGATAGATTCTATTTAAGCTAGGTAGACATAGAATGAAAAGGCTAGTATTTACCCAATTAAAACAAAGTATTTAAGGATGGGTATATTTAAGGATACCCATTAATTCTTAAATCTGGTTATAAACTTTGATTGAGAAAACCTTTTCATCACGTATCAGTGGGCACATGATATCTACATGACTTACCACCGGTGATACCAGCCTTAATCATTTGGTTAAGGTGGTGTTTGCCAGGTTTATTCACTGTAAAGTTACTCTTTTTTCTTTCCATACTCTAACTTTGATGTGAATCACTAAGTCTAGTCCTCATGCAAGGGATGGTTTGTTTACTCTGTATTTTGAAAACATTTCAAACTTCTAAGAAAGATACAAAAGCAGTGTGATAAATCCCCACATACACTTCATCTAGATTCATCACTGATACCTGCCAGGAGTCAGGTGGGCAGAAGGAGAACGTGGAGCAACAATCACTTTTGCAAAACCCTGAGAACTAATGAGCTAAAACCCAGGAAATAATGATTTGGTGAGAGAGTGCACCAAGCATAAATAGAAATTTAGGGGGGAGACAATACCAGATTTGCCTCCTAAAGGGCCAATCATGATATTCTCTAACCAAAATTCCAAGTTATTTAGTTGTAGTTTATTCTTAAATCAATTAAATAATTACCTCTCACCACAGCTTCTTCATTCCTGAGCTCTTTATTTTGATTCATTTCTTTGTTGTCTGGGGTTCATCTTTCAGTAGTTCTTTCAAGGACGGTTTTTGGACTTGTTTTCCCTTGAGTCAATGACTTGCAACGTTGGCCACCTATTGTAATGACCTGAGAGTTTCTGAAAACTAGTGACTATGGGCGATCATCCCAGACCAATTCAATCAGGTTCTCTAAGAGTATGATCCATGCAACAGTATTTTAAAAAATTCTCAAATGGTCCTAATGTGCAGACAAGTCAATATCTCCAATCTCAGAGAAATTACACAAACAGGCTCTCTTAGGAGGAAAAATGTCCAAGGGAAGTTGCAAGCAAGGGTCAAAGAGAACCACTGCTTTATTCTTTCAGATTTGAGAACTTGTCGTCTCTACACTAGAGACTCCTTGGGTAGGCTTTTTTTTTTTTTTTTAAGATTTTATTTATTTATTTGACAGAGAGAGAGATAGAGAGAGCAGGAACACAAGCAGGGGGAGTGGTAGAGGGAGAAGCCGGCTTCCTGCCGAGCAGAGAGCCCAATGCGGGGCTCGATCCCAGGACCCCGGGGATCATGACCTGAGCCAAAGGCAGACGCTTAACTGAGTGAGCCACCCAGGCGCCCCTTGGGTGGGCTTTTAAAACCTGTATCACGTTTTTGTTCCCTCAGAATGTGTATAGGAATCACGTCCAAATCTGGTCACATGCAGATTCTGACTCAGTTGATATGGAATGGCAGGAATGGCAACCGAGGTCCTGCATTTCCGAGAAGTTCCCATGCTGCTGGTGCATGAACCACATTTCCGAACAGCAAAGGTATAAACCTAACTCCTCTGTGTTCCCTAGAAAATATTGCTGGGGAGGAATCTGAAGCTACCTGAACTTGACCTTTTTTGGCCTTTTGGGGGGCTTGACTCTTCTTCCTGGATGACCATCTGATTCTCTTTTTAATCTTCGAAATCCAGATTTAGTTAGGTTACCTGTATTAATAAAGTATAAAATGAAGATTCCCACACTGATATTGCATTGGCTTCCGAACATTTCTTGTTGTCGTTCTAGTGCCCGTGAGGCCCAAATCTACATCAGTTCTAGCTCCTCCATGGGGGCTCCATGTAGGACTGGCGTGAGGCCTGGCTTACACAGTGGCTGAGACTTCTGCTTGCCCTTTCACACATTCATTCCTACAGGAAAATGCCCATCAGCTGAGGTAACTGGAATTAGCTTGTTCCTTGTAACCAAAAGAAATTAAAACAATTAGAAACCATAGATTTCAAAATATACAATATAAGAATAAAGATTGCATAGAATGCTATGCCAAAAAGCAGCATGATGGGGCACCTGGGTGGCTCAGATGGTTAAGCGTCTGCCTTCGGCTCAGGTCATGATGCCAGGATCCTGGGATTGAGCCCCGCGTCAGGCTCCTGGTTCAGTGAGGAGCCTGCTTCTCCCTCTCCCTCTGCCTCTCCCCTGCTCATGCTCTCTCTCTATCTCTGTGTCTCAAATGAATAAATAAATAAAAAAAATCCAAAAAAACAAAAAACAAAATAAAAAGCAGCATGAATGCAAAAAAAAATTATGTACTTAGAGTAATGGTTAGCAGGAAGGGGGGAAGGGCAGAGAAGTTTTCATAATTTCAGTGTGTGGCTTACAAGTCATTATTTAAACTAGATCGGCTGACAGATAATAAATAAGAGAAAAGGTAAAAAAGTTATAGTGCCAAAAAAAGAAAGGGAAGAGAGACTAAAGATTAAAATGTGGTGCCAAAGGATTCTGGAAAACTTACAAGCAATTAAAAGTTGAAAACTGAGAAATAAGAATATCTTGAAGAAATAGTAAGGCAAGATTTTAAACCAGGAGGACTATAAAAACTCATAAAACAAAAGTACAACATGGGCTATAAAATAAGCTGAAGGAAGATCAGACCAAGAAAATAAAATTCAAAAGGAAACCAGAAGGTTAAAGTAATTTGTTAAAATTAAAATAAAAAGGAAGTCAGTTATAAAATAATTTTAAACAGATAAAAATTATTCAAAAATAAGAAAAGGTTGAAAGCCTGCAGGGTAATAAGGAAGATAGAAAATAGGATATGAGATACTTGTTTAAAACATGAGAGTAGGATTAAAGGTAAATATAGTTAGATGATTTATATAGATTTAAAATACCATCAGAGGGCGCCTGGGTGGCTCAGTCGTTAAGCGTCTGCCTTCGGCTCAGGTCATGATGCCAGGGTCCTGAGATCGAGCCGCATCAGGCTCCCTGCTCGGCGGGAAGCCTGCTTCTCCCTCTCCCACTCCCCGCTGCTTGTGTTCCTTCTCTCGCTGTGTCTCTCTCTGTCAAATAAATAAATAAAATCTTAAAAAAATAAATAAAATACCATCAGAGTATTAAAAAAAATTAAAAAGTTTGAAATTTAGAGGAAAAGGGAAGAGAAAAAATGTTTTGAAACCTAACAAGGAATGAGAAGGCTTGGTGCTTATTATCTTTCCCCGAGATAATCTGCTAATGAAGTAGTGGTGTCTCTGGGTGGAACCTGAGGGGACAGAGAGCAATGTGACACCTTGGTCATGGAGGCTTCCCCCTTGCTCCCCTCAGCAAGTGCCAAAGGACAGCCTCACCAGCAGTAACCAGAGAAGACAGATAGGAGGTATTAATACAGCAAACTCACAGCTGGATGGCACCAACCTGACCCAGGAGAAACTCCCTAGCCTGCCAGCTACATTCCCTCCTGGATTATCTCCTCCAAATTTAGCCCACGTTCAGAGTCAGGGGAAGCTACTTTCTCTAGATTAATAACCTACAAAGCATCAGGTGTCAGCAGTTGTCTTATGTCTCTAGACAATTTTTTAGGAACCATGGTACAGCCCCCCAATAAAAAAGGCATTTATTTAATACGTGTTTATGGGGCATCTTCCCTGTCCCTAGCGGTGTGCTGGGCTCCAGAAATACCTTCGTGAGGTAGTAACACAGCTCCCTTAACAGAGATCTAGATTTACAGCATGAACAGAATAGAGGAGTTTTAAAAGATAGTTTTGTTTTGTTTTTTAAAATTTATTTATTTATTTTAGAGAGAGAGAGAGCACGTGCAAGTGAGCAGGGGGAGGTGCAAAGGGAGAGAGAATCCTGAAGCGGACTCCTCCTTGAGCGTGGAGCCCAACAGAGGCTCCATCCCAGGACCCTGAGATCAGCACCTGGGCTGAAATCAAGAGTTGGCTGCTTAAGCAACTGAGCCCCCGCAGACGCCCCGTAGGTGGTTTTACTGCACTATGGATGACACAAAGGAAAGGGTCGGCTCTGAGCAGGAGGGCCACCTCCCCTTTTGCTGTGGTAGGAAGGGGAGTGAGGGTGTGGGAGGAAGAAGGCAGGAAGAGTTGAGGGTTTGGGGGTATTATGTGCAATGGGCTGAATTCTCTTGATGAAGCAGGAGTTTTTCTGAGAGTGAGGAGTCTGGAGGCAAGCAGAGGTCTTGAGGTAAGTGGGAGAGAGAGGTCTGGGAGGGTCATAAAAGAAACTGGAGAAGGAGCTCAGAACAAGTAAAGAGTCTGACACACAGCAGCGAGGGCCAAGCGCCGAGCGGAGGCTGGAGGTGGTGCCAGCCTGAGTGCAGGGTTTGTGCCACCCGGTGTGGGAGACACACACAATTAATTACAATACAATGTGGAAAGTCCCAGGGTAACAGGGTAATTTACTGAGACATTAATCTGTGTCTGCTCTCCTTGTAGTTTCCCCTCCACCTGTTTTCAAGAATGCCTTCAGGGCTATCTGCATCAGGGAAGTTTGGGGTTAAATGCTTGAAGAAAACCTCCCACCAGGCCTCTTGTAAAGCAGAGGTCTTGAAGTGACCTTCTCCGGGCTAAGACTTTTACAGGTATGCTTCATTTGTAATGAATAGTGTTTTGAAGTTGTTAAAAATGGTTGACAACATTTGAAAGTAGATTTTACCTTAAAATGCAGATTTTAGCCTCTCCTGGAAAAACTGGATGGCCTGGCGATCCTGGGCTGCATTTTCATCTGGCTACAATTAGTTGGAGCCGAGTGATGTCTGCCTCTTGTAAGGGTTTACAACCCCCCGTTTCCTGTGGTCCCTATAGTTCCCTATGGTCTTCCACTTAACCAACACCACTCATGTAGGTTAACTGCCTGTCCCTAGAACCCCCTCTCAGGTTGGAGGTTATGTTAGGAGGAGGAAGACGTAGAAGCAGAAGCAATAAGGCCTGTGGGCTCCCAGGTCTGCAGTTCCTTGGTGTGGCAAAGACACAGAGGAGAATGGGAACCCAGTGCCCCAAAGGTCTGGATCATCCAGCCTTGGCAGACTCTTACCCAGAAAGAGGCAGAGGAGCTAGGGATACCAAGCAGCAGGCTTGGACACTGACAGTTATCTAGGACAATCTGAGAATAAAGGGGTTCTTCCTCCATAATCGTGGTACCCCAGGTCCTCGTGAAATCCTAAAGCCTAGGAGTAGGAGAGCTCACAGTGACAGTTTTCCACCAGCCTTTGGGGACGTGGCTTGAAGTTACAATTAATGACAGAAAACAAGAACACATATCAGTTCTTGCACATACACGTTTGTAGAATAAGATTTTAAATACCCAAATGGAGATTTAAGGAAAGGGCTAAGAGAACACAAAGCAAAGGAGTGGGTGAGGTTAAGTTTTGACTAAGATCGTCTTGGAAGTTTTCTCAGAGCAGATTTAATTTGAACTGAGTTTTGAAGCATGAGTAGGAGGCCTCCAGATAAAGGCTATTCTACTCAAACACTGGAGAGCACAAAGCATATTCAGGGACCTGTGGTAGTTCAGGGCAGCTAGGGCATTGGCTGCCCATTCCTAGTTGGGGGAAATAGGAGATGAGATAGAAGTGGGTGAAACGAAAAGGGAAGGTTGTTTTTTGTTTTGTTTTTTTAAAGATTTTGTTTATTTGACAGAGAGAGAGAGACACTGACAGTGGGAACACAAGCAGGGGGAGTGGCAGAAGCCGGCTTCCCCCTGAGCAAGGAGCCCAATGCAGGGCTCGATCCCAGGACCCCGGGATCACGACCTGAGCTGAAGGCAGACGCCTAACGACTGAGCCACCCAGGCCCCCCTGAAAAGGGAAGGTTTAAGCCTTCATGCCTGTTTCCTGTCATGGGGAGTCCCTGGCGACTCTTTAGTACACGATTGAGCTGGCAGTGTGGCGGGCGCTTGGGGAAAGGAAGACTGGACAAAGGCCACTCAGCAGATTCTTGCAATAATGCAGGTGAGAGATGATAATGCTTGAAACTAGGACAATGATTGTGGGAATGGAGAGGACGGTTTGGATTTCAACAGCCATTTATTGAGTGCTTACTGTGTGCCAGGTATTGTGCTTGGTACTGAGCATACCCTGATAATGATGATGCTGGCTCTTGCCTCGAAGAAGCTCATTCACTAGGGGACAAAGGTTACCACACCTGGCAGAGCCAGTGAAGAGCTGAAGCGTCTGGGAGCTTCAAGCCCTGGTCACATATGTTGTGTATTCCATCATGGGTGGAATTTGGAGGGTCTCACTCAGTTCTACACGGGGTCAGGAGCCATCTGAGAGCTGACATACAACCTGTTTTGAAACTTGCTCCCTCTACAGGGCTATTGTAGCTTGTTCTCTTTAACTCAAGGGTTGGAGAAATAATCAGAATATTTTTTAATTTCAAAGGAGGTATTTAAGTAAATAATGTTTTTAATGTAGTAAGTTGCAATCATTTAGAATAAGATGAAATTGATATTAACTCTTGTTAGGGGGACTCAATTAATGCTTTAATATCATATAATTTTATTGTGACAATAAAATTCAATCAAACCACTCTAAGTCTTTTCCCATTTGCAAGTATGGGATGCTAACTGCCTTTGACTTCTTACCACTTGCTGACATCTCCATGTCATGCAGTACCTGGAATATAGCAGGTGCTTAGTAAGTGTTGAGGAAATGGATTCATAATATGGAAAAGGACACTTTGAGAGGGACTGTGCTGTGACCTTTGGTGAGATGATCAAGCTAAAGTGCTTGCCAGAGATGTTCATTCATTCATCCAGCTAATATTTATTGAGAATTGATACACGTTTCTTTATAAAAGACAAATATTTACTTATTTCCAGCCAGGTACCATTCTTGGCATTGGACAAACAGCAATGAGCAAAGTCCCTGTTCATCCTGGTGAGTCAGACAAGCAGTAAGCAAATTATGTGTGTGCGTGTGTGTGTGTGTGTACATATACACACAATGTCAGGGGTGATATTGTGCTGTGAAAAAAAAATAGAGTCAAAATAAAGAATGATGGGGGGAACTAGTATTTTATATAAGGTCTTTGGGCTGCTCAGTGAGGGCCTCTCTCAAAAAGTGGCATTTGAGCAGACATCTATAAAAACGTGGGAATTGGGGGGGTTTGGAATCAGCTATCCAAACATCTAGGGCTGAGTGTTGCGGGCAGATTGATGAGCAAGTACAAATATTCTGGGTAAGGATCAAGCTTGCCCTCTTGGAAGACCAGACAAGTGTGGATCCAGGGGGTGAGGGAAGGGGAAAAGGGATAGGAGGGAGGGTGTGTGCGTTGATGGGGCTAGAGATTTATTACTTTCACCTGGCATTTTTCGTTAGGTGCCAAGTTAAAAAAAAAAAAAATCCAGTGCAGAGGGATACTGATCACGAGTTTTGAGCACCATAATGGGTGATGAATTTGTCAATATGGATCACTGCCGTATCCCGGATGCCTGGCACATAGTAAGAGCTCAGTATAAATTTGTTGAGTGCATGTTTGAAGTCTACCTTTGCTTTTTCAACTCTCAGGATATTATTAACTATGCCATCTCGGACATTATGCATACCTATCATTAAAAGGCCAGCAACAAACAATGAATTCATCTTGTGCTTTGTGAACGTCTCTTAGCTTACAGCAGTCTGTCTCCAGGGTGGCACTGACTGTGCCCTTTACACTGGACAGTACACAACCTTTCTATGATGTCTTTGCAAATATTGGCACCTGACCTGTCCAAATATTACTGGCAACGCGGAGATCGCTTTCCATCACAAGACCAAAACCATATTTGCAGGAGGCAGTGGTGCTTCCCTACTTTTGTTACACTGCTGGGTATTCTCGGTTATCTAAAGGGCATCCTGAAGTCCAAATTCCTCCACGCTACTCAGATTATTTATAAACATGCATGTTTCTAGAAGTTTTACAAAATCAACGCGAACACTTCGAAAAGTGGAAGTGTGCGATTTAATCACTTTTTGTAGACTATAACTTAAAAAGAAAAGCCATCCCTCAGCCCCTGACTACATTAATTTCCTTCACTTCACCGCACCATGCACTTTACCGCACCACTGGTGCCACAAAATCACTTTTTTTACTGTACACCCTGCACGGAAAGTCCCAATGTATTTTATCACAATTAACTAAATCCCCCAGTGCTTAATCAGTGGGAATTCAATTTGCAAAACAGACCAACGAAAGATGCAACGCCTCCACCAGCCTGGTTTGCCCAGATATCTGGTCTAGCACTCTCCTCAGTCCCACCACCGCCCGGGGTTTCTCCAGCAAGACGTGGCCCGGGAACCAGGGCAGGACGCGGTCTGGCCCTAGTCCCGGCGCGGCCGGGTGTGTCCGCCACCTTCCTTCCCCCCAACCCCCGCCCCCGCGCCTGGCACTTCACTTCCCCCGGCCGCGGCCAGCCCAGGCTTCAAGTCCCCGCCTCAAGGCCCTCCCCGGGAGGCTGTCGACCTTCCTCTAACCCGCGCCCAGGAGGGCAGCTCGGAAACTGCTGTGTCAGAATGGTTCGAGGAGCCCGGAGTCCGAGCCAGCTTTAATTTGGGAGGAATGACTACCTAGAGCCGGCCCGCTAGGACTCAGCAGGGAAGACTGTGTCGCAGCTGTTGGGAGGGCGCGTCCTTAACCCCACCCGGCCGCCCCGCCCTCGGCCCTGCAATCCTTCACCGGACCCGCCGGCCTCCAGCTCCGGGGGCGTCCGCGTCTGCGGGAGGGTGGGCGGCGGGCGTGGGGGCTAGTGCGCACGCGCGGAAAGCAGCGAGCGGGCGTCGCCCCGCCCCCTCTCACGTGCCGCGCAGCGTGCGCCCGGGCATGTGCGGGCGCACGTGACAGCGCCGCGTCCGGCTCCGGCTCCCTCACCCCGCGCGGCTGTACTTTGAACCCCGGCGTGGGAGGGGGAAGGGAGGGTAGGGAGGGAAGCCGGCCGGGCGGGGACCGGAGGGGGAGGCCGGCCTCCGGGAGAATGATATCATCCGCAGATTTATCGCTAGGCAACCTAAGAATGCTTCTCTCTTTCCAATGCTAGAGCTCCTTGAAGATCTCAAGGCTGATGACATTATTCCCCCCTGCTTTAATTCTCCACCAAGCAGCGCTCGTGTGGCGAACTAAGGAGCTAGAGTCGGTTTACCAGTTTTTAAATGAGTACGTTTCAAACACAGAGCTCAGAAATAGATCCATCATCGTGCCCACTTGAGTCTGCAGAGCTCTCCAGGGGTGCGGGCATATAGTCAGGTTTCTTCACCTGTTCGGTCACATGAGGATCAGCCAGCTAGCTACAGTACAGCTATGCAGATGAGCCTTTTTCAGCATAATTCATACTCAAAAACCAAGCCCTGCTTAAGGTATCATAGAGAAGCCGGTGTCTTTAAAATGTGGTGTTACAGGATATTTTCTGACTACCCTAAGTAACTGAGGTCTACAGGAATTGGATGCAGGTTTGAAGTTCCATTGTGAAAGCTAATTTTCTAAACACGATGCTGA
The DNA here is from genome assembly GCF_054177405.1 of Leptonychotes weddellii. NCBI lineage: Eukaryota > Metazoa > Chordata > Mammalia > Carnivora > Phocidae > Leptonychotes > Leptonychotes weddellii. The sequence goes on from NC_138373.1 coordinate 87,052,075, forward strand.
ACCTGCAAAGCCGCATATGGAAGCAAAGTTTATTACAGGGCTATGCGGTGGATACTCAATACTTAAGTTGTGAAACATTTGATATTCTAGGTATACACATGTGCACACCAATATGTAAAAGACTTCAAATGGAAACTGTAGCTAAAGTTTACAGCACCCTAAAAATATCCCATGTAAAAACTGTAGCAAATCGCCCTCTTTCCTACTTCCTCAATTCTAAATGTTCCTTCTGTCCAGATTCATAGTTTGCTTTGATCGCTTCTTTCATGGAGCGTCTTTAGAGTTCAACAAGAGCCACATAGGTAGGAGGGGTAGAGGCAGAGGTGGAGAGCTCACCAGATCATGTGGGGACTTCCAAACAAAAGAGGGCACATTTCTGTGTGTCTCCAAATTGAGTAAACAGCGGAATCGTACGGTTCTTTGTAGGGGACCTTGAATATTGTGTCTCCAGAATTTCTGTATCTTCAATTATTGCATGCTCTATGCCATGTTTTAGAAAGCAAACCATTACCCGACCATCTTTCCTTTCTCCACCAACAACACATACTCTGCCTCTTAGGATCTCACAGGGATGAGCTCAACTCATGTCATGAGCAAAGGTCAGACTGTCCCCTCCTCGTTGTTATTGTTATGGGGTAATAACATAAAGAGCAGTGGACTCAGAACTAAAAAATCTGGTTCCAGTCCTGATTCTGCTGCTTACTCAGCTACGTGACCTTGGACTAGTTGCTTGCTTCAGCTTCCTCCTGGAGGTTTTAATAAATAGACCTTAGGATTCCTTGTTTCCCTCTAGAACTGCTCTCTCTCTCATTTCCCCTTCAGGTACTAAGTGAAGAACATGGATCATCATGCCCTTTCTTGAAGGGAAAGCAATCACCCTTAGTTTCTACTGTAAGACAGAGAGATGGTTGAGGTGAGATCAAACTCCTTGTGAGGTTCTAGCCCCTCTCCCCACCTTCTGCATTAGAAATTATCATTCAGTAGGAGACACCATGACCCCTCAGTCCCAGCTCACGGTTCAGGTTCCCAGGAGGAGATGATGGTGAGAGCCATCATACAGCTGTCAAGTTCTAAAGAGACTGAGAAATCAGGAAATCAGTGCTCAGACATTAGTCAAATATAGCCAATTAAACTCCTGTTGCTCAGCACAGGACCAGAGTATATCAGAACCTTCTCCTTGGAGATGGCCTCATGGACTCCTTCCCTTGTTCATTCTGTGAAACCCAGCTACAACTCTAGGCCTCTGACCCGGGCAGATGAAGGTAGCACCCCTCACCCCCTAGTATTGTATTCACCTTTGTATAGCCCTTAGTATGTTGCATTGTAATTTATTTTGGTGTGGGTGTCACCCCCACTAGACTTTGAGATCTTCAGAGATGATTAATCTTTGGTTATCCAGCACTATCACAGCAAAACCCATACCCATATCCCCATAGCCACTGTTTGTTGACTTTATAGGCTCACAGAGAAAAGGTGTATGTTACAATCAGTAGGGGGTCTGAAACCTCTTACGGGAAGCTTTCTGATGGGTGTGTCTAAATTCAGAGGCAGCATCTGGGCCTACATACCTCCCTCCCAGTTCTCCAGAATGGTTTGGCTGGACCTGCCACCCAATATTTCCAAAACTCAGAAGTGGAAGAAATTATACACCAGAAGCAGGGCCAGGGTCATCCATGAATCAAAATGCTGAATCAGTTTTCACTTAATGGCCCTTGGTCACCTATTCCTATCAATCTGGGAGAAAGAAGTGTTGATCAAATAAAATAATTTGTTTCAGTTGTGGAAATGTCTGTATTTTGTGGTTAGTTGTGGAATAAAGCCATTAGAAAGCTGCTTTTTTATGTAATGAGATGATCAAAAAATATATAAACTGAGGGCTTTTGCGTAAGTGTTCTGATAGGGAACATTGCTGAGAATGTGCAAAGTAAAAGAAATGAAGAAAAAAAAGGTTGTGGGAGAAACATGTTACTGATTCTACGAGCTCACACAATTTAGCAAAGTGCCCCTCAGGTACTTCTGTTAGAGCCTATTTATTCTAATTTTAGACACATTTCAAATGGGTGTGGTTTTGGTTAAATGGTTTCCCAGGCCACAGTAAGTCAGAGATAGCAAATCAGATAAGAGTTGGAGGCAGGCACTCTGACACATCAAGAAGTGACATCCGGCAGCCTGATCAAGAGTAAAAATACTGAAAAACCTGTAAAAAGCAGATATAAGAACTCAAAAATAATTTAGCACGGATGCCAGATGAAATGCATAGTGCAAAAGTGATGTTTATCGTGTTGACCCTGATTTATTGAGAATAGATAACTACGGAGAGGGTATTTATTTCTAGGACATGTGTAAGACACTTTAGAGGACACGTGTAATATTTTGGTAAGCTTTCCACTAAAAGAATGTAAGGAAAAAAAGAAAAGATAAACAATATTGGCACTTGAACATAGAAGCTTCAGTTTTCTGAATCATTGTTTCATGGGGCACATATCATTCCCTGAGGCCAGATAACTTGGGCATCACTGAATTCAGAATTTTAAAATATCAACTTTTTTAAAAAAGTTATAGTTTTACATTTGTTTGGAGTTTCCAATACAGAATCACTGAACTAGTGCAAGCAACCCAATTATAAGACAAATGTCCAACTCCTTTCTAGGAGCCTATTTTTAAAGTACACGCTGAACATGTTTTTCAGTATAAATCTCATCCTGTCACAGGAAATGTGTGATAATTTTCTGTGTAAATCTTCTAGTAAATTCTATGAAAAACTAGGACTTCCACTGGACTTTAGCCTACACTGTATATCCATTTTGAGCTGATGTAAAGCAACACAGAACAATGGGTATTGATCTGAGATTAAGAATTTTTGTTTAATGAAAAACATCAGATTGCCATCTGAAGTAAAAGACTATTATCATAATTGTACAGCCAGCTTTCGGCATTATAATGGCCTTGATCGGTTCATGAGGGCTCTGTTCATTTCTATCTAAAGGCCTTAGTATGTTTGCCCAGCCTTGTCTTCTAAGGATCTCAGAACTGGCAATCATCTTCCATGGAGAGCTTCAAAATTGACCTGTGACATATTCAGAAATAGGCTGAGGCTTCTTTTACCTACTTTTGAACAAATCTCAGATGATGAGCAATAACCAGACTTATGGCCTGCATGGCCAATAACAGAGAACTAAATGAAAAATAGTTTTCACCATGATAGGAACTAAAACTCCAGTCATACTTTAAATAGCTATTAAAAATGTAGTTTCTAGTGCCTTAGCTCTTTGTGCAGAAAAGGCCGCTTATCAACTCAATATAACGTTTGCTGAGAAATATATGTATGCAAAATCAAGTGGCATAATACTACGCGTATACTATATGTATAAAAGCAGCACTAACCCACGATTCATATTTGTCTTAAGTTGAAAAATCACATATATTACAACACATTTTGGTTAAAATTTCACCGCTGCAGGTATAGGACCATCCTTAGTGAATCATTACTGGAGTCATTACTCCAGTGTTTTAATTCATGACATAATCAATTACCAAAATAACAATTTTCAGATGCCACATAGAAAATATTATTTTGCAGTTCTGTTCTCACTAACTTTATCTTATTACTATGTAAGTATATAGGCATTTGGACTAAATAACTGACCTGTAAAATCTGGCCCAACCCTAAGGTTTTTTACTTTATTATACCATATTATACAAATGCTAAAACATTTATGGTTCTCTGATTTACTTTGAATCTTTTTTGGTTGTGAAACTAATATTATTACAATATGGCATTAAAATGTAGCTCAAAATATTTAAGATACTACTTTTTCCCAGTATTCTGATTTAGACAATATTTTTCTAAGTTCAGTACATTACAATGCTCAAAAATCCTACATAGTTTTCTAATGGTAACTTTTATTTCCTTTGTTCTTGTGCTTTATTTATGACGTTTCACGAATGCTGCCCAATCAAATTCAGTTTATGTGGTTGAAGATGCTGCAGTGGGAGGTAGTTTACTGACTGGGGGAGGCAGTAGATCTGGCCTTTTGTGCTGGCTCGGGGTAGCTGTTTATCTGATGTTAGGAGGATATATGATATCTCTAGGCTTCATATTATAAAATGCAGGGGGCTGGACAAACTGATCTCCGAGGTTCCTTTGGCTCCACATTCTAGGACTTGTAGTTTGGTTGCGGTAAGTCAGCAGAGGGAGCACTTTTTCTACGTCTCATAAATTTTGACTATTATTTCAACACCTTTCAAAAATCAAGGGGTTTGTGAAGAACGTTATTGAAACTAAAAATTGACAATCCTTCACATATCGGATCACAAATTTGGTTATGAATCTGAGAAAAGTCTACAACTAATTATTTCTTTTCCTTGAATTCCATGATTAAGTCCCACAAGAGAATTCTTTTTATAAAGGTTAAGGAGCTAAAAATATAAGGAGAAGTTAAGCACCCCTAAGTGGCAGTGTATTTATACTGGACCCAGTGAAGGAGAAATGCCAGACCATACAAAAGTCTATCTGGAGTCAAGATGAGAAGTGAAAAATTCATCAGTCAAAAACATTAGTAAATTTGGTCTAACATAAACAGACCATGCAAGTGATTGGTAGGGTTTTCTTTTGCATTTTTCACTGAGATACACTGGAAACAAGTAGGTAGACACGGCCAGAGCTTGGAGGCTTGTAAGAAACTGGAAACGTGTGATATCAAGCCAATGACAAAGTACATCTGAGAACGTTAATAACTTTCATCCCTAAGTTCATAGATACCTTAAAACTAATTGAGCATTATGTCTTTTTAATTAGTAGACAATCTCATATCGTATATTAAAGTTTTTATTCCTTAGTAAGAATTTTAAAATCACAAAATAGTGTGGCAATATTTAGGTAATAGAATTTATGGAGGACTGAAAATACTAGAATATAAAGATAATTTCTCATTTATCTTCACATACTAAAGTTTTCTAAACCAGCTGGTTTCTTGCAGACGGTATTTATTTATTTTTTTAATAATTTAAGACAGCATAAGCTTGTACCAAGCATAAGCATTGTAACAAAAGTGCAACTTTTCAGCAAATCCTCCCCAAAAGATATTTTAACTCAAAATATCATTAGCACATAGTCTCTCCCTACAAAAATAGCATGTCAGACATCATTAATCGGATGTATTAACAACTATGTACATAAGAGCCACCTTGTAGGCTACGATTTAACGTTGTTTAAACACAGCGTTTGAGGCAAACAAAGCAACAGCAGCGGCAAATGCACCAAACTGACTAAAAGACCCAGATATTTTCTTCGCTTATAGTCAGACTGTTGTGTCTCACCCCTTACATAACATTCAAGTGAGATTTCTCACAGTGCTACCTTGGCAACAAACTAAAAATATCTAGACAAGGTCTTGGTTTAAGCCTTATTAAAAAAGCTTTCTTTGTGATTATCTGGTATCTGGTTTGGTCTCCAGAAAATACATAGACTTGGAGATAGGAAGGCCTCACAGGGCTTCATTCCACATCTTTACAGCTTTTCCAATCAAAACTGACCAGTTTAATGCTTTCCTCCCCTTTTGTTATTTAACAGAATATAGGATAAATCATTTTGGATTTGTTTTCTTTGTTTTTAAGTTCAGTGCACATTCCTTTTTTACAGCAAGGTTATAAAAATTTAGGAATATGGTGAATTAAATAATGACAAGGTGGGAAGAGATGTACTATATATATATATATAGTACTATATATATGAATGAAATTAAGACACGTCAATTGATTCACGGTCAATTTCTCCATAAAGTGCTAGTAAGTGTACCAAGAATGATTCTAGCCTTCCTCATCCATCTCCTTCCCTGACTCAGTTCTGACAACGGCCCAACTCCGAGTCTCTTTAAACAAGAGCAAGTTACTAAGGGATACCATTCAAACCACTTCAGAATAGGTTGCAACGTAAGTGACTGCATTTTCACTTCTTCCTCTTTGAAAAATATATGCCTTTAAAAAAAGCTGAACATTATAAAATACTGAAGAGTAAATTCAATTCTAAAAGATCCTCTTTCTGGTTGTGGAAAGGCTCCTGAAGCCGGTGGGACAGCTCTGCGACAGGCAGATAATAACTACCTGCTGGCTGTTGGAGGTCAACTCCTCCGCCACCTTTCCCCTACCTTGGTTCAATCAGCGCACCCACAGAGCAGACCCTTCTTCCTCCAGAATTAGGTTCTGTATTTTAAAAGATAATGGAACATGGCCTAAAGGAAGGCAAAACTTATTTGGGCGAATTCTTTAAAGAAGAAAGTATCAATATCGCAGAGGTTCTTTTAGAGCTGGTGGGGGAAGAAAAGGACGTTAGTGTGCGGAGGGTGGGGTGGTGAGGGATGAGCAAAACAGGAACTCCAAATGTACACGAAACACCTGTGTTGTTTTAAAAGCCTGTCGTGCATCTATTACACTTCCTCCCTTAAAAACGTTAAGGGTGTTTTAACTTATTAATATTATTATTTCGCGTGAACCCTCGTCCTGTCTAAGAAAGGGGGCGAAGATTCAGTGGGTTTCCTTTCCTGGCTGCGAGGGATCTTCCTGAGCAGTGCTCTCCGGGTTCCCGGGCTCGCGGGCGCCGGCGAAGGACAGGTGGGTGCGGCCGTGCGGGTGCGGGGGGTGCAGCGCCCCAGGAGGCGCCACCTCGTGCGGCAAGAGGGTCGCGGCGGCGGCGCTGGCCTTCTCGGGAGGGGGCGACAACACCGAGGACAGGCAGGGGAAGGCAGCGGCGGCGGCGGCGGCGGCGGCGGCTGCGGCGGCGGCGGCCGGCGCGGGGATGCCGGGGTACAGCAGTGGGAAAGGGGCGGCGGCCGCCGCCGGGTACAGGTACTTCTCCAGGCCGCTCTTGTCCAGGAAGGGCTGCACGTAGGCGGCGGCCGCCGAAGGCGAGAGGAAGTAGAAGGGCAGGCAGAAGGGGGCCGCGGCGGCGGCGGCGGCGGCGGGCTGCGCGAAGGGCGCGCCCCCGCCTCCGCCGAACGCCACCAGCGAGCTGAGCAGGGCCGCGTCGGGTCTCAGCAGCGCTGCCGCGGCGGCCGGGTCCGGCCCCAGGAGCGCGGCCGCCGCCGCCGCCGCGCCGCCCCCCAGGCCGCTGCCGCCGCCGCGGGAATCCAGCTTCAGCCTCTTGGGCGCCGGCGAGTCCTCCCCGGGGGGCTCCTGCTTGATGGTGACGCGGCCCGCCCCGGAGCCTTTGCCCTTCTCGCGGTCCGGCCTCGCCTCGGCCTCGCCGCCGTAGCCGCTGTCGGTGTCCGTGTCGTTCTCGGCGGCGAGCTCGGCGCTGGGCTGAGTCCGCTGGATGACCGGCACGCAGTGGGCGAGGGGCTCAAGCTTCTGCCCGGCGCGCTCCAGGCAGGGGGCGGCCGCGGACCCTGGGGCGGCGGCCGAGGGCGCGCCGGTGCCTTTGCTCAGAGGGACCTGTTGAGTCAACAGCTGGGGGGTGGGCAAGAACTGGGTGGCCACGGCGTGCAAGTGGTTGATCAGCTGGACACACCGCTGCTCTCTGGGCGTCCAGCTCTCAAACCGGGAGAGGTATTGCAAGACTTCTTTGGCGCATGTTTGAAATCCCGAGTGGAACGCATCCAAGTCGGACTGAATGGGCGATTTCAGAGATCGCTCCCCTAGGATGAGGAAGGGGGTGGGGGTGGGGGCAGAGGAATGGAGGCAAGAAGAAAAATACCGACGTTAAAACATCTGCTTATCACGTGGGCCCTACATTGACTAAAGTGATCTCGGTTTTTCCTCTGTATTCGGGTGATATAATCCACCGGTTGCCGGGGTAGGGGGGTGGGGGGTGGTGGCGGGGGTGGGGAGCAAGGGGGCGCCCTACTCCCAGCTGAAAAACCAACGTGGAGAGCGCAACCGCGAGTTTGAAGAAAAATCTGATTCCTCTGAGCTGCTGAAAGCCTCTGGGATGCTTCGGGAAATGGGCACTTTCCAATGAAGGGAAAGTATAAGCAATTTAACAAATGAGAGTGAGCCCGTGGGCCCAAGGAAGGGGGTGGGGGCAGAGTCCTAAACACTGCCCCTCTGTGGGCTGCCCAGCTTCATCAGGGTGGGTTGGCCTCCCTGAACTGACTTACCATTCTGTAAAGCAATTATCTTCTGATGCTGCTGCTCGGTTAAGGCTGTTAAAGCTTTTAAATGTTTCAAAGTTAATTCCAAGACTACCGCTTTCTCCAGATGCCCCAGAGTCTGCAGTGGTGCAAAAGAGAAGGGGGCACTTGGTTACTTAAAAACACACACTTTGGCTTGATTGGCTCTCCACTCAGCACAGCAACTTAAGCAAACATTCTGAAAGACGTGCTATTCCTATACTTCTTGAGCTTTCCAGAAGACGGGTTATACATGATTTCTTGCCTTCAGTTGTGAGCACCTACTCTTGAGTTTGTAGGAAACTCTACACTACAGCACAAGTTGTAAGGCATATGATATTTACATTTATTCTTATATCTCTGGGAGTAGTACCAAGCTATTAACACGCCCCTGGAGAGCAGCAAAGAATGAAAATGTGCATCTTACTGTTAACTTCAGATGTTCAGGCAGTAAATCTTTCAGCTGAGCAATGCATTCATTAATTCGATCTCTTCTTTTCTTTTCTATTAATCTGTGCGGTAATTTGTAGGTATCCTTAATATACGACAATCATGGAAGAAAGAAAACAATAAGCTACACATTTATTGGATAAATCAATAACCCCCCCCCTCAGAAAACCTCCCATATTATGTGATAAACTATGCCCAAGAAACCTTTTCCTCTGGACTGTTCTGAAATGCAATTTGAATTCAGGTGTGATGTTTAATCTCCCCCTGAGAGTATCCAGCAAACCACTTAAAATTCACAGTTGGGGAAGCTCAAGGGCTGGAATATATTTGCGGGCAGAGCTTCGCTGTGAAATCAATGACCCTAATTAACTATCCAGGCAGGTTATGGGGAACATCGGAAACTTACACTTACCTTGCTATCGTCTCGCTTCATGCTCCTTTTGGGCTTACACATATACAAAGAGGAATAGTCCAGTCTGCAAAACAGAAATCAGCATCAGGCACCCATTCGGGGAGGGGCACTGCCCTTGCCCGCTCCATACCACTTTCTGGAGAAGAAAAAAAATCACTCTGAAGCCTAGACAGATATTCGCAAGGGTGCGTGCACCTTACCCTATAAAATCTCTATGTTCCAGTAACTGTCTCTCTTGCAAATGAGGAATTCCTTCGTCCATGTTCAACCGCTGTCCGTTTCCTCTGTTTCGATTTTTGGGGTTCTGTTCTATAATCTGTGGGACGATAGCTTTGGGAGATCTTGGGGGGATCTGTGCGTCTCCAGTCTCTCTCTCTCTCCCTTCTTCAGTGCAGTGTTGAAAGTGTGAAGCAGTTGGTTCCCCCCCCCTCCCACCGCGCTCGCTCTCTCGCACACACGCACACACACGCACGCACACTCGCGCCGGCCCCACTGCGCTGGTAGTTTGCTCTCACTCCGGGCAGTGTTTGGCCACAGGGCACGCGCGTCGCCGGCCAGACCAGCACCCAGCTCACGTGCGGAACGTACCATCCGCGGTCCAGCCCGGAGGGGGGCGGGGGAGGAGGGGCCGGGCCAGGAGGGGGTGTCGGGAGCAGGCTGTGAGGGAAGGCGAAAGGCAGGAGGGGGCGGGGACACCTGATCAGGGCCACCGGAAAGGAAAAACAACTTCGGCCAAGCTATTCATCTTCCCAAAGGCGTTGCAGTCAGCTGGGGGAGGGGGAGGAGGCGCCGGGGGTGCGGGGCAGCCCGGGCTTCCTCGGCTCGGAAATGCTACTCCCTCAGTTCGTCCGTCATTACGGTGCAGGAACGTGAACGTGGCTTTTTGCTTCGCCACCGACTGCACTGGTGGTTTGGACCAGAGAAAGGAAAGAGAGAATTCACGGTGGGTAAACTTCAGTCCCGAAGGAACATGTGGAGACTTGTTTGCTCATCGCTCAGGGGCCTGGGGGGACCCCTTGGCCCCGGTTGGAGGTTGCCCCTTAATGGGGCAACTTGAAATCCGCTCCCTGAAGGATTTAAAATAAATGAAAATGTAGTCACTGGGTCAGAATGTCGCAATCCAAGTGTCTTTCGGCGACACGGTGTCCCTGAGCCACCCAAACTTCCCGCAGCAGCCGGAATTGCGGTGCCACTAATCACAGAAACAGATGACGACGATTGGGGCCTCTGGTGCTCCCAGAGGAACGCGGCGGGAGGGAGGGGGGAGGAGGGGGTGGCACAAGAGGGGCTACCGCGGAAAAGCAATGCAGCATTATCACTCGCCAGCTAAACTCCGTCGCCCCTCATCGCCTCGGGTGCTGCTGCGTGGTTCTCCCCCCCCACCAAGCCCCCCGCCCCCCGCGGTGTGATAAGCGACGCCGGGAGTGTGCAGAGCCCACGTTTACTACCGCTGGCACCTCCAAAGCCTCCCTCCTTAATCCTGTCTCAAACGGGTACCAGCACAGGGCCAGCAACGTGATCCGACCTGCCGCTGCTGCCACATCACTGCGCGGGGAACCCGTGCGCGCGCGCGCTCGCCCTGTAGCAGCGGCGCTCGGCGCGGGGAAGCGCAAGCCAGCACGAGCCGCGTTATCTTTCCCCAGAGCCATCCCGGGAGCATGACTCACTGCTAGCGAGAGTTACCAAGAGGTGCCCAGAGATGCGCACTGCCCACGCCGCCCGACGCAGCGGGCGACCAGGGGCCTTGGAGGCCGGGGGGGGTAGGTGGGTGGGTGGGGAATCTCGTCCTGCGGGACTCCCAGGGCTCCCGCCCCGCTGCTGCCGCCACTCGGCTCTGCTGGGGGAGGAAAGGAGAGAATATATGTTGATTTCTCTTATATAAGTAGATAGGTATAAAAATCAAAGGTTTTTCCTTCCTGCAGCAAGAGTAAGGTTCAATTCTCCTGGGTTATCCCCGAAACCTTCCTTATTGCCAGCGGCGCATGAACCAAGGGGAGAAGTACGCCGAAGGAACACGCACAGGGGCGCAGCAGGGACTGGGGCCGTCGCTACGTGTCCCCCCCCTACCCCCACCCCGGCCCGCCCCGCACAGCGCGGGTTCCGGGGACGGATCTGGGTCGCGGGAAGCGGCGGCTGGGAGGAGGTCACGTGTCTGCGGGAGTCGCGTCTCCTCCCAGCCTCCAGGAGCCGCCCGGGCCGCGGCCACGGCGCGCGCTGCTGCAGTCTCCCGAGTGCTGGGCGGAGACGCGCCGCGTCTGGCTTCGTGACTCCCGCGGCGGCGGCGGCGGCGGCCCAGGCTCACCCCGGCAAGAGGAAACGCTCGCGGTCCGTCCACTTCGTCTCGGGAGAGGGCCCTTGAAGGTCTCTCGACTTCCTCAAATACGGGGACGTAGTTTGCACCAAACAGGCCGTTTAAGGAGAATACTTAGAAGAAGTAATTTTTAAATACTGATTTGATTTTAAACCTCTATTCAACCTCTCTCTTGTTTCCAAGTCATTGAGTGGTTATTTCTCTTTAGTGGGGAGGGCACTTTGATGCCCTACAAGTGGCATATGCCTGCAGTACTCTCTGCTTCTTCTAAATTGACCCGAAAGAGGGGGAGGAGGAGGATGCCTTTAAGGTGAAAGCTCCCCTTATAGGTTTGTGAATGTTCGAAGTAGGACGAGGGTATAAGTGTTTGCTCCACAGCTAAATGTTCCCTTGAAAAGGATAGATAGAATATTTAGTGAAAAGAAGAAGGTCTGGATCACTTCATCTTGGTCTTGTCGGTAGAGCAGACAAGACACAAGGCAGACATCTGACTAGGGCCAGCCTTAGGGCCTAATTCTGGGGCCAACTCTAAAGCAGTTTAGAAGAGGAGGAAAAGGGAAAGAAGACTAGTGGATCATGGGTGTGTTAATGTTGGATGTACACTTCTCATCACTGGAAGATGGAGAGGCCTGTGGCTGCAAATGAAGCCTTTTGTGTTATTACTTGGATCTCCTCATCCTATCCCAAGCTTCCCTACCATGCCGACATTTTTGTTTTCTCTTCCAGTCCTTTCTCTTTCTGAAGCCCAGCCCAAACTGCGGATGGAGTCATTTCTAATTTTTTGGTTTCCTTTGTGATTCTCAGTCCTCCTTTTCTTCTTTCCTTTCCATGCCCATCTTTTTACTAATTTTTCTTTTTCTTTTCTTCTTTTCCCTTATGTTTTCCTCTTTCTACCTTTTCCCCATGAAAGGTCTGCTTTTGTTCTTCCTCTTTCGTTTTTACTTTTATCCTTCTTTGTTTTTTGTCTTTTTTCTTTCATTGTTCACCTGGGTAACTCTTCTTGCTTATCCACTTCCTTTAAAACCCGAGTCCTACTCCTTTTCTCAAACTCTTGCCTTCTGGAATATCGGGCATAGTTTAATGCTTTCTAATGTCCTTTTGCTGCAAGGAGGGTATGACAATAGCTAACATATAGCATTTGCAATTAGAGAACCAGAAAACCACTTTAGGGACCTTTTTGGTATGAACTCATTAATCTTTTCCACAACCTTATAAGGTAGATCCTATTATTGCCTCCATTCTACAGATGACAAAGTAGGTATGTTGGGAGATAGAAATAAATGTGCCTATGCTCCCAGAGCCAGGATTTAAGCACAGACAGTGGGCTCCAGAGTCTGTGCTCTTAACTATTAATACCCCTTGGTGGTGGGGTAATAGGGCCAAGGTCTGAATGTTAAGTAGCTGTGTTTTAAAAACACAGGTGTTTTAAGCAATTTACCAGTGTCAGTGTGCACATTTGTTGTAGTGTGTATGTGTGTAGGGGGGGGCATTGTTGGAAGAGAGGTGGGAAAGGGAGAGATGTTAGCATTGGAATAGATGGCAGAGAAAGAAAGTATGAGAGAAAGAATGGGGGCAGTCTTTTGTCAGTGATTCCATTGGCATCTAGCTCCAAATTTATTGATTTAAACCCAAATCTCCTAATTAATTGTTACAATTTCATACAGATGGACACATGGAAGTACAGTGTAGAAAAGGCTAACGTTGACCAGCTGTTCACCATTTCCACTGAGCAAACCAAGCCGAACTCTAATGTGAAGACTTCAGGTTAGTAATAGCAAAAGTTCACCTGTGGTGAGGTTAGAAAGGGGAAAAAAAACTCCCCTGTCTAACAAAGGAACAGAAGACTAGAATGCACTCTTTGGGTATGTTTAAAAATAGGTTGAGTCTTATCTTTTTAGGAAGGTTTAATGCTGTCCTGCTGAAAGCGAAGGAGATACAACATGAGCTTGAAACCCCTTTGAGGCTATAATTAGAGAATTTTGTGATGGCTTGCTTTCAATTAAAGATACCCATCTTTCTCCTTTTAATAGGTGAGGGGGAAACTGCTTCCATTGCTTTTCTTTGGTTAGGTAGGGAAATCACTACCTATAGAGACGCTAATGAAAGGGAACACTTATCCCAGTTCCCACCCCCTCCCTGCACCCCCACGTAAGTATTCTGAGCGCTACGCTCATTATATTCACCTTGTGACTTTGGAAGGTCTTATCCTGTTTGCTTGCAAAGTCTTGGATTTCCAGCAGAAACTGAACTCTCCTGAGAGGATTAAAGTTTCCATAAAGAAGAGAGGTTTTCTGCCTCTAGGGTTCTGCAAGCCGTACCACTCTCCCGGGAGGTGACTAGGGTGTTTTGGGATTCCCAGTCCGATTCAAACTAAGCGCCCATCTCTAATAGCCTTAAAGACCCCAGAGCTGCCCGAGGGTGTGAATCTTCTTGCCCGTACTACTGTGAAAATACCCTGTTAGAGGGGCAGATGTCTTTCTTAATCACCTCTGTTTTGGGTGGTGGACAGAAAATTTACAGTTACTCTACATCGTTTTACATCAAAAAGGGAAAGGGATCCCACGAAGCAGAGTTCATAAAAATCTGAAGTAAAAAGTTTACGGTTAATGCTAAAATGAAGGCGGCGGGGGTGGGGGGGTGGGGTTGGAGGTAGAGTGGGATGATAGATTAGGGGTAAATTAAAACTTCCCCTGGAGTCCTTTCTCGGGGCATGCACGGTGCTTTCAGCAGAGAAACGTTAGTGTTGTCAGGCATAACACAGAAAGAAGGCCACCTGATGCAAGGATCTTAGAAGGGAGGGAAGCCCCAGTGCTACTCTCCAGAAGCCAAATATAACTTCTCAATATTGATAATGCTATTTTGTGAAGGTACCAGATTTAAAATCCCAGAATAGAAGGTTGGGTTTTGGAGTTCCATACTCAGCAAATTAGCAGGAACAACACAAGTGTCTCTGTTTAATTTGTAAAAGAACTGAAGTCTTTCTGTAGACTACCAATTAATGTGTCTGTGGTTGTAAACATACAAATGAATCACGTTTTATATTTATGTTAACACTGCTCGAGACGTTTATGCACTTACTTGTCTTTACATAGCACCAAGGAGCAGGTAAGAGGAAGTAGAGGAAATGAATTTTATCACTGCTGAAACCTTTGTGTTTTTGTATTTATGTGATTATCACAAGCAGTCATGCAGGTTATCCTGAATTTAATATATGCTTCAAATTCCTAGAGTGATCACAGACAAAAGACAACTAGGACAGAGACAACTATAAGGGGGATCTCCCTGGCTCTCCTCTCCTTAAGTATCTGCCTGGTCTCTCTGGGTGCCCATGTGCTTAAAATTCTGATTGAACCCAGAAAAGTAGAGTGTGGAGCACGTGAAAGCCCATAAGGATTTCCACAAAGTGATCCCTACCTCTCTCTGGATTCTCCTGGACTAGCTGGATAGTGGAATCCAGAGAAGCTGCATTAAGATGGGGTCTTTGGACTCCTTTCCCCCCCTCCTTGTTACTGCTGATGAAGATCTGTAGAAAGTTTTCAAAGAGATACATGTTTATGCATTGTGAAACACAACTAGGAATAAGAAGTACTAGACAACCATTTATCTCACCTGCCCGTTATAGGCATGGTCCTTGGATAGTGATTTCAGATGGTGTCGGCCCAGTGCAGAGAGCCATCTGCTAACAGAGTCTGGTACTTTATAAAGGCAACAAAAAGATTAGCTAAGGAGGATTTAATCTACACTTAGAACTATTGGTAAAATTTATTCGACAGCTAACTTAAAGCAAGAATTTGTATCTAATTATCCAAAAAAGTAATATGGTTCTGATATTAACTTATAATCCTCATTGACAAGGAAACTGATGGAAATCTAGGCTAGATGTATCAGTTAAGAGCTGCGTCTGAGCTTTTCTTATAATTTCCACCCAATAACTTTTCTTAAAATTTTCACCCAATAACTTCTACTTACATCTATGTAGAAGTACAGTTTTTTAGTTGAGGTCCTCCAATAATGTAGGGGTTCTTTTAGTACAAAGGGAGCAGAGAATGGATATTGGGTTGGCACTAGCCATCTCTGTGGTGGTCTGACTAAAGGAAATGGCTTGTTCAGGTCCTCTTCTTTTTTTCATCAGTGGGTCTTCTTTCTCTTCTACACCATATGTGTTGGCAGTGTCCCTTTATTGTATGAGGGTATTTAATACCAATTTCAGAAAATTTTCAGTCTTTCCATCTGCAATTGCCCAAACTTAACTAGCTCCTTAAGCACAAGCTCCTTAACATCTGTATTCTTAAGTGCTAATAATTACAGAAATCTGCTTAGGGAGGGAATTTAACAGGGTTTGCTCTTCTTCCCGTAGAACGCAAACTGCAGCTGCATGTTTTCTGGGAAATGATTGTCTTCTTTTTATGTAGCGGCATCTGTCCTCTGGTTGTTCTGTCTGCATAGCTCTGCCTTCTGCCCCTGGCATTTGGGTTGAAGAAAGCAACTCCCCGCAGAAATGCGCTCTCCGATAGTGTCCACCTGCTTGTAGCTAGGACTTTGCTCTTCATCTACTTTGAGCCACACAGGAGGAGGCCACAACGGCCTCAGGGTCAGAAGATCAGCAGAGCTTTGTGATTGACTTGGGTTCTTAAGTAGATGAAGGAGGAGAGGAGAGGGAGGTGAGTGCAGTAGAAGGGGAGGCGAGGGGCCAGTCTCTGAGGCTGGAATGGAGAAGTGAACCCTGTAAGAGAAGGCATCTCTGGGGCATGTTAGTGTGCACAGGTATTCAGGCAGTTGTCCTACAGACCTTATTTAGTTCTCTCAACTCTTGGATCTAGGCACCATCAACTCCACTTTGTAGATGGAAAAACTCAAGTTTAGAGACTTTAGGTAACTTGTCATTGCCATGTAGTAAACAGCGAAACCAGGCAACAGGGAACCTAAGGTATGCTGCTGGGTGTTGTCACTACTTGGAGTCTAGGATTCAAACAGGCATCTTCTCCTCTCAACCCTGGAGAGAATCCACCCCCCACCCAGCCCAGCCTTCTACCTTCCTTGGTGAAGCCCCTCTAGGTCATGGGAGCCACCGCTGGAGGCTGGTTAGAGTAGTTAAGAGATGAGGAGGATGGAGGGATGAGGCATTCTTGAGCCTGTGCGGTGGTGTCCTGACATGTGAGTTGGAATTCTGGGTGGATCCCCCCACAGACATGTGGGTGAGAATTGTGGTTAGTCCACTGGAATATCTATCGTGCTGATAGAGGCTGTGAGCTGGGATGGGCATTAGGGATTCAGTGTCGAACCTCGTCTTCAGTGACCTTACGATCTAATAGATCACACTTTGTTAAAGGGGAGAGATCACTGAAGAAACCCGAGTAGTTATCCTAAAGCCTCTGCATGTTCCAAAGGCAGTACTCAGGAACCTCCGCTTTGGTGCATGTGAGATGCACTTACAGCTGTGCTTCTCTACTAATGCACTTTATAAATCATTCCAGAAAGTATAGTCAGTGACCACAGCTTATGGGTAAGCCTTGTTCTCCTGTAATCAAAACATTCCTGGATGGAGAGAAGGGCGAGGCGAATGCTGTCTGCCCTGCTCCCGTACGCTGTCTAGACCATCATTACCCTCCCCCAGTTTGGCCTGCCTCCCTGATACTGGTGGGAATGCCTCTTCAACAGCATCCTCTGCAAGTATATACAGCTTCACATTATATGCTCTTGATCTGCTGTCTGTGATTCTGTCAGCTCCTATGACACGTATTGTGATCTTCTCCCCGTGTGGCTTAGGGTTTGAACTTTCTCTCTTTGGTAATTGAATCTAAACTTCACCCTGTGGATGAACATTTGGTTTTCCTCCTTGGTGCTCCACACCCTCGGGTGTCTCTGGTAAGAAGCTTCTGCTCCATCCCAGGCCCTCACCCCTCACCCCTGACCCCAGTTAGCTTGCTCATTGCCCCAGGTTGAAATTTGGACACAGCTTGGCTTAACTAAGTTCGTCTGCTCCAGAGCAGGCTAGAGCAGTTTTGGAAAAGATGATAACTCATTACAGCGGCTCATAACCTCCAGGGTATAGATTTTCACATCCTGCAAAAGGGCACATCTCTCCACCATCATCCTGTCAGCTTCCTTAGTTCATTTCTTGGCCTCGGCTCTCTAATCTGGAAAGGGGCCAGGCCAGGCTGGCTGTTTGGGGCGGCCTGACGTCCGCATCCCTTTCAGCTCTATGGACCAGATGGCAAGTTTAGCAGGACTGCCTGAGCTTAGAAAAAGAAACTTAGTGGTCATTTTTGATCCCTCCATCTCTCTCACTCCCCCCATTTAATTAATAACGATGTCCTATAGATTCCACTTCTTAAATACACACTGAATCCATCCTCCCCCCCGCCCCACTCCGTCCTCAGTGCCTACACTCTAGACCAAGCCCCACCTAATCTCACACCCAAATACTGCGAGAACTTAACTGCCTAGCAGCTAGGGTTTAGTAAGGGAAACGGAAACCACTTTAGATATCTCAGGCAGGAGGGACTTAACAGAGGGATTAGAAGCGGGCATAACCTTTGGATACAAAAGCTGGG
Organism: Leptonychotes weddellii; assembly: GCF_054177405.1. NCBI lineage: Eukaryota > Metazoa > Chordata > Mammalia > Carnivora > Phocidae > Leptonychotes > Leptonychotes weddellii. The sequence goes on from NC_138373.1 coordinate 87,069,907, forward strand.
GTAATCAAGACTGCGGAAAAACTGCTGCTGACCTCCGAGAAACGTTGACAGTCAGAAGCTTCAGGGAACGCTGGATGCCATCGAGCTCAGCTGCCTGCCTTGCCGAAGAGGCTGACTTGCAGGAGCTTCCCTGGAAGCCTTTGTAAACCTCACATCCACACACAACTGCCACTGAAGGAGTATGGTGTGTCTTTTCCACTTCCCACATCATGCACAGGGGCTTCTTATGGGCACAGTCTAAGCTGGAACCCTGCGGGTGAGGGCCAGGGGAAAACGTCCTTCCCAAGTTGCTGACCTGGGACAAGAGCCGGGGGGTAGAAGGCGGCGGGGCTGGTGTTGACAGCTGGCACCTCACACTCCATACCCACTGTGTACGCCCACCTTCTCCCTCCACCACACCTAATTCACTCCTAGGTGAGGAGCAGAGCCATCTTTCTGTGCATGTCATTCCCTTGACCAAAACCCTTTGTTTCCCATTCCCCTGAGGCTAAATAAAAAAAAAACTCTTCCGTGGCCCCAGAGACAGGCCCCCGCCTGTATCTTCAGTCTCACCTCTCATTTTTCTTTCTTTCTATAACCCAACATACCAGCCTTCTTTCAGTTTTTCTTTTTTCAGCATACTCCACTCTTTCAGGCCCTTCCCTCATGCTGTTCCAGCTGATTGGAATGCTTTTCTCCCCACTTCTCCAACCCCATTCAACCCCCTTCCACCTGCTAATCCTTCAAATGCCATCAGAAGTATCACTTTCCCCAGGAAGCTTTCTCTGAGTTCCTAGAGCAGATTTGTCTCCTTCTGTGAGCTCCTCTGTACTTTATCCTTCTCTTTTATAACATTTATATTGTTGGAAAGACTCGTAAGACTTTCCAATATCTGCATCCCCCACGAGTTTGTGAGCCCCCCGGGGACAGGCACCTGAGTTGTTGACCGCAGTGTCTCCATTGCCCAGGACAGCACAAAGCTCAGAGCAGACGCTCAACTGTTTCTTGAATGACTCCTGCAGGTGCGCCACCAAATCATCTTTGAACTGAAGGCTTGTTCCAGAAAAGGCTTGCAGGACAAGTCATAACCCAGCCACAGAGCATTTGAGGAGTCCTCAGGCCTGCTAGAGGTGGGGATCTAATGTTGGCTCCTGCCGTCCCTTCCCCCCACTAGGACTTTCCTATATTAATGTGGCTCTATGGGCAGGAGCACCCTCACTCCACTCGGGGCGCTGTGAATTTCTTGGCCTTACTAGGCATGCAAAGACTAGGAAGTAGACAACATGAGGGATCATAAAGTGCTCCTGATGTAGCAGGAGGCCCAGGAGCCCGGCAGGGTCTCTAGTGGAGTGGCGGGCAGTTCTGTTGGGGGTAGCCCTCTGGAACCGCTGTTGGTCACTGTGCCAGGGTGGACATGTTCTGTGCCCAGCCGGCAGTGAACTCTGCCAGTGTGCTCCCTAATGGCCGTGGTACGCTGGCGTTTCTCACTCTCAGAATTGTACTGCCTCTCCCAGTGTGCATTAGCAGGGCGGAGAGACTGCGGGGGCTGGAGCCGCACCAGCTGAATTCCACAGGTGCTCCAGAGACCATGCATCGGTGAGGTGACATCCAGGGCATGGCCCTCCGAGGCCAGAAGTGGGGAGGGGATGCAGAGTCCGGCGTGACAAGCCGTATTTACAGGGTCTAGCCGAGCTGAGTGGATCACAGGAGGGGGTCCTGGGACAGTGCCAAAGAGCTTGGTTACCAGGAGTGCAGAAAGAAACAAACCCTGTGCCAGGATGTAGGAGTCAAGCCTCAGACTGTGGAACAAAGTAGGAGGGTTGAGAGCCAGTGAAGCCAATCTATCAGAATGCCAGACTGGTAGTCACAGAGGAGACAAGGAGTGAGAGGTCAGGAGAGACAAAAGAGAGCTGGAGCAAGAAGGGGTTGCAGGGCGGTAGGGCGGGGGGTGGGGGGGCGGGGAGGCAGACACCAGGTTGGGATGAGAGCCTGCTGAGGTGGGGGAATTTCTCTTTGGGTTGGTCAGTCATGCCACCGATGGGCTGGAAACATGGGCAAGACTACTTCGACCCTCATCCACAAACCAACTTTGCATGTACTCTTGGCACTTAATACTTGCAAAAACAGAGGTCCCATTCTTCTAATCATGTATTCAGACAGGCAGTGTTGATTTTCCCGATCATGCGGTTGCAAAATCAGACTGCACTCACGGAACATAGCTCTGGTGATAGCAAGCCATCAGGAGGCCTGGGTCTGATCCACACCTGCTCAGCCATCCTGCATTGCCAGGGGTGACCCAGCAGATAAAATTCTGAGTCTGTTGTGATTTTGGATAGCTATGCTAATGATTTTTCTGGAACCTATGTTTTTTATTATATTTTTGAAATTCTGCTTTAGATGTACTGAAGGTCGTGAAATAGACACATCTCACGTTTCTGTCACCTCTCATTTTATTGCATGGTCCTGCTTATAGTGGCAGAGTGCTGTGGGCCCTGGATTTAAATGAAGAAGACCTGGGTTCAAATACCATTTTCCCCGGAAAAACCGTGTGACCTTTGGCAAGTTATTAATGAGTCGATTTTTGCAAATGTGACACAGAGAGAGTAGTGTCTACTTCTGACTGGTTGTTGTAGGGGTTGGGGACAATGCATGGAGGGCACCCACGGCCTAGTAGGTGAGCCATAAGCAGAAGCTCTTATTTTCCCGATTTGAGCTGCCTGGTCAAAGTTGTGGGTATCATGGAATGTGGTTGGAAAATAATTGATAGGTTAAGTAACATATTTTAAGTTTGAGATGTAAACCTTTTGCTTTCAATTATCCTTTACTTATAGGTGAATAATAATAAAACCGAGGGCCAGACCTGTCCATGTGATTTTCCATTAATGAGATAACGGTTTTGTTTCATGTGCTAGCTGGAAATAGGCAATACCAGCCACAACCGTCTGATTTGAAGTCCTACTCTTCAGACAGCCCTTCGGAGAGGTTCCATAGCTCCACATTTGTGCACGAATGGGGGAAGTGCTGTCAGCCCGTGTTCGGTCGTAAGTTAAAGCCTTCTTCAGGTTTTAAATGATTGGCATGGATGAACTAAGTTTCACATTTTGTTATCTGGCTGTGGGAGATATATTGACTTATTTCTTCTCTATGCCATCTCTTCTAACAGCAAGCACTTTTATTGCAGTTACCGTGTGCCATGTTCTGCTCTGTTTTAGTGTTTTACAAATACCCACTCCTTTCTTGCCCCCAGACCCTTTAAGCTAGGTCCCATGATAATGCCCTTCATAAAAGGAGGGTGATGTGTCCGTGCCACGTAGCTAGGAAGTGCTGGAGTCAGGGTTCCAGGCGGGCGCTGTGCCCGCGGAACCAGTGCCCGCAGTCTCGCATTTACTGCCTCTACTCAGTGGCTTCCCCAATACCCCGAGACAAATGGGATCTTTCCGTTCGCCATCCATGACTTTGTTTAGAGAAGAGAGGGGTCATAGTGCAGAAGGAACATCTGAAACTCTGCCCACAAGGCTAAGCTTTGCCACCCACTGTTTGCCTGACTGAGAAAGGCAGGGTATTGAACTTCTGTGAACCTCATGGTCCTCACCTATTCAGTGAAGAAATTATCTATCCGTTGTGAGGGGGATTAATAGTATGTCTGATGCACAGGAGATGCCCAAGAAATGTTAGTGCCCTCCTTGAATGCTACATACCTAAATATACCCAAGTATGCAATTATTGGTGGTTTCTTTTCTCCTGAAAAATTCATTCTTGATTTCTTTAACTTTTCACTTTAAAAGAATAGGGTGAATTTTGATCACTCAGTTAATAATTGTAAATCATTTTCTATGTGGAAGGCATTCTCTATTGGTGCTATCTGACAGAACTTTTTGTGATGATGGAGAAGTTTTATAATCGGTGCTCTCTAATGTGGTAGCCACCAGCCGTGTGTGGTTATTGAGCACTTGAAATGTGGTTAGTTTAATTAAGGCACTAAATTTCTAATTTTATTTAATTTTAACTAATTTAAGTTTAAAGATGCACATGTGGTCAGTGGCGGTCATATTGTACAGTGAAAGCCTAGATGTTTTAATCTGGTCCAAATACTAGCTGACCAGCAGATAATTCTTTTAAGAAAGCCAAGACAGATTTTTAGTTTGTTCTTTTCCTGAAGTGTCTATGATGCTCAGCATCTTTATAGGAAGAAAAAAAGTATCAATTATCAAGCATAAATTCAGGCAAATAAAGAAAAACTATAGCCATCAACTTCACTAGGTTTTATGATATTTGACAGATCCATTTTAATTTTACGGGAACCCAAATGATATAACTTACCAACATTTTAAAATACTGATCATGAATTTGCTATGAATATTTAATGAGCTCCCATAAATAGATAGTAATATAATAATTTTAATACTGCATATCATATCATATGCCTATCAGGTTCGGATATAAGCCAGTGTACTGGTAAATGTTTAACCGGTCCTCTGGGAAAAATGTGTGTGTATGTGTGTGTGTAGTATATTATACATTTTACTATTATAAAGGATGTGTAGCTCAGCACCCATTTAAACATAATGATAAAATATACATCACTCCTATGAATTCCATATAGCCAATTGATTCTCACTGAATGCTCTTATTGATTTTTGCCAGATTCTTTTATTCCTTGCCAACCTACGGTTGCAATTAATTCACAAGTATAATTCTGACATGAATGTTGGGTATTTTTGTTTATGTTGAGCTAGGTGAAATTGAAACAATAAAGGCAGTTGTTAGAGTCTGACTCCTTCATCAATGATATGAGCAACTTCTTCACTAAATCAGATAATACTTTTCACATACTAGAAAAAGATTTCCTCAATTTTCTGTATAATTCACAATATAATGACTATAGACATGACACACTTTTAAGTCCAATCTAGATGATTCACATTTTCTCTATCACTTTCTTGAGTCTAACAGTTGACAAAATAAGAAGTCAAGCTCTAATTTGTAGCATTTTCATGGCATAAGTACTCCCACCATGACCGACCATAGGCTAGCAATACAGCAGCACCAGAAGTCCAGTTGGTATGCTACAGGAGACATAACTCACCTCAAGGGCATAGATAATAATAAGATGTAAATAAAGTAATTAGGAAGTGGTGAGTTTTGCGTGTTAACCACCTTTGTTCTTAATATACTCTATTTAGTGATAAATTTATAGGACTTAATTTCTAATAATGGCTAGTCCCAGAATCAGTCCCGTGGTCATCAACAATTTATTGAGGGGCCACTATGCGCCGGGACTGAGTGCTAGGCTGTAAATATGAATCAGGCCTGTCAATATATGTGCCTTCCAGGATGTGCTCTTGCCCTCTTCTGTATCAACATTTTCCCCCTGCATGATCTCATCTAGGTTCATGGCTTGAATATCATTATTATGCTGATGACTCCCAAATTTATGTTTCCATCTCTCTTTTCTGCTGCAAGCTCCAGACTCATAAATCCAACAGCCTACTTGATAACTCCCCTTGGATATCTTATGGTTATTCTAAACTTGACATGGCCATTCCAGCTTGACACATCTTAATGTCCACCTTCTGCCCCAGGTCCATCCACTCTTCCTTGATTCTTCACCATGCTCTGTCAATGACACCACCATACACCACTGAATTGAGCCCCAAATCTAAGACCCATCCTTGGTCCTTCTCTTTCATATTTTCTACACCCAGTCCATCAACAATTTCTGTCTCTCCTATACCAAAATCTTGCCTGAATCTGGACAGTTTCCAGCATCTTCACTGCTATCATCCTCATCAAATCTATTGTCTCTCATTGGGACTATAGAGAGACTCCTACTTGGTCTCCTTGCTTCTACTTTTCCTCATACAGACGTTACACACAATACGAAGAATGAACTCTTTAAAATATAACCCAGCTCATGTCACCTTTTTTGTTTGAAATCTCTCTAGCCATTATTTATTATAATTAGAATAAAGTCCAAATGTCTCGGCCATGTCTGTGGTAGGCGGAATAATGGGTCCCCAAAGATGTCCACGTCCTAATCCCCGGAACCTGTGAATAAATATTTCCTTACACGGCAAAAGGAACTTTGAGGATGTGACTAAATTAAGGCCTTTGAGATGGGGCAGTTATCCACACGGCCTCAATGTCATCACAAGGGTTCTTAGAAGAGGAAGAAGGAGGTTGAAGAGAGTTAGAGGGGGATGTGACCACAGAATGATCAGGGAGATGCCACACTGCTGGCTTTGAAGACAGAGGAAGTGGGGCAAAAGCCAAGGAATAAGAGTGGCCTGTAGAAGCTGGAAAAGGCAAGGGAATGGATTCTTCTCCAGAGCCTCCAGAAAGGAATGCAGCCCTGCCAACACTGTGGTTGTAACCCAGTGAGACCCATGTCAGACTTCTAACTTACCGAACTGTAAGATAATAAATTTGTGTTGTTTGAACCACCAAATCTGTGACCATTTGTTACGGCCGCAATAGGAAATGAATGCAGGAGTCTGCAAGGCCCTCGAAGACCGGCCTCTCTTGGGTCCCCTTGCCTGTCCTTCTCCCACCTTGTTCACTGTGCCTTGGCCATCTGCACGTTTGTTTTGTCTGCGTAACAAGGCGGATCCTTCCTCAGGGATTTGGTACCAGCTCTGCCTTGCCTATGACTTTCTTCCCAAGGTCTTCACATAGTCGGCTACTCGTCATTTGGATTTCTAAAACCTCTTCAAAAAAGCACCATCCCCTAGTCGCTTTTTAATTTGTGTTTTATTTTCTGAGTGGCTTTTATTAGGACCTGAAATTGTCTTAATTATTTGTTTCTTGTCTCTGTACCTCCCCTTCCCACCAGACATGTACCATCAAACTTCATGAAGTCAGGGACCCAGTGTGTCATGTTCACTCAGTAAGCACTCAATGAATATTTGTTGAAAAAAATGAATGAAAACATGGCACCTTGCCTCAGCATGCACACATTCGGTGGGAGAGAAGATGAAAAAAGCAATGATGATAGAACAGTATAATTGAGGCTCTGAAAACAGTCCCTGTGGGATGTTGGGGCCTTCGGAGAAAAACACCTTGGCAGGCTTTCCAGAGGAATGACGACTGGGAAGAATCCTGAGGAGAAACTGGGAAAGCAAAAGCCAGGTGAAAAGGAGCAGGTGGATTGTCAGGCAGAGGATGTTGGGGGTTGGGGGCAGGAGCACAAAGGTGTGAAAGCAAAGGCATTATGGGAACTGCAGGTGGTTCAGTTACCTTGGGAGCCTAAGGTGAAAGGTCAGAAAATGCCTTACCACAGAAGACTTGACATGACCTACCAAGAGATTTTTAATCTGTCTGGGTGGTAATTAGGGGGCCTTGAAGGGTTGTAAGAAATGTCAGTTTTGCATTGTAGAAAATGTATTCTGATGATACTATTGAAAACAGATTGAAGGGGAGGGATGCTAGAACAGAATACCAATTGGGAGGACATGGCCATTGTCAAAGACCCTAGGGCAGTGGCAATGAAGATGGAGAATGAATGGGGAGATCTGAGGACTATTTTAGAGGTAGATTCTATGGGAGTGGTGAGCAATTTGTCGTGTGGAGTGAGGGAGATGAGGGATTAGGGATGACTCCCTGGGTTCTGGCTTGAGTGACTGGGCAGAGAGTGCTACCACCAATAAAAATAGGGAATACAGGAGGAGGATATGAGGCAAGTTTCACTATGACATGTTGGAGGTGCCATGGGTAAAGGAGACATCTCTGAAGCACTAGGATAACTGGATCTGAAGTTTGGAGGAAAGACCAAGAGTAGAAATTTAGATTTGAGAGTCAGTGGCATATGAGATGTGAGTGGTTGGGACAGTTCCAAAGACAGAGAGATTAGAAGAAGGTTGAGGGTGGAATCCTGAGGAACATCAATTTTTATATATTGGATAAAAGAAGATTAGTCCAAGAATAGGACCAAGAAAAATTAGAGAGGAAGAAAAAGAATCAAGAATATTGCTCTTATGGCCAGAAATGCCTGGCTCGGGGCGCCTGGGTGGCTCAGTCATTAAGCGTCTGCCTTCGGCTCAGGGTCCTGGGATGGAGCCCCACATCGGTCTCCCTGCTCGGCGGGAAGCCTACTTCTCCCTCTCCCTCTGCTTGTGTTCCTTCTCTAGCTGTGTCTCTCTCTGTCAAATAAATAAAATCTTAAAAAAAAAAAAAAAAGAAATGCCTGGCTCCTTCATCTGCACATGCAATTTAGCACCCATTTTAAATATGACCTCTTTGAAGTCCTCTCAAATGGATGCAAATGATTTTTATTGAATCTGTATCACAACTTATTTGTACCTATTTTATGTGATTGCCGCTCGGAAACTTTCTTTCTTCTTTTTGTACTTTGGTCTAATTATCTCACTCCTATATTGTAAATTTCTTGAGTGCAGAGACTATGACTCACTAAGTTTTCATTCTTTGGAACTCTCAGTAGAATATCTTGCACATATTACCTTTATGACGAGTGAATATGACCGCTGAATCCAGCAAATACTATTTGGAAAGTAAGAATTATTTATATTTTAAAGAAAACAGTGATCATTTGAATAAATATAGGTGATACCAAACAGCTAGCAAAATATTTCAAGATGACCGTAGTGTATCATCTCGATATACTTGATCGTTATGAATTCTTATGTAGTCATAATAGAGAATTATTTATTGAACGCTTACTATGTTCCAGCCATTCTGTCGAGTTCTTTATACATATGATTTCATGTAATCTTTACAATAACCTATGGGGATGGCATTATTATTATTCCCATTTCACAGATGGAGGATAAGAATTTCAGAGAAGTTGAATAACTTGTCCAAGAACACACAGTCACTAAAGGGCTAAGATTTAAAGCTGGGCAGCCTATCTCTAGCGCTCGTGCCTTTCAGGTGACAACGTATAGAAAACTCTGTGTCAAGGCGAGTCAGGTGCAGGAGGGGAAATTCAGAGACCTGTGAAAGGACTTTGGTAATTTAAGTGCCCATAATCAGGGATGCATTTTGAGTGGTTAGAAATAAATATGTGACATATTTGCATGTGAAACAGATAGTTGCATTTTTGTGATTTGCCTTAAAATAAAGACTTGCCGATTTAAACAAATACCAAAATAAGATCAATTCATCCAGTAAGAGATTTAGAATGCAGAACTTTGCTGTGGAATTCTATAGCACAAAAACCAAATATTGGCCACCATGATCTAAGGCAGAAACAAGTGAATCTAATGGAGTAAAGGACCCAAAAGAGGTTTTAGTGCCCAAAGTAGGCAAGTTTTAAGAGATACTGTTACTGCAGTTCTAGTAGTAATATCCAGTTCCCCCTGGTTCTTTATTGTTTAACTTGTTGTTGGGAATGGTCTTAGTTCTCATTGGCCTGTTAAAATTGTAACATACACTGTATAAATTGTGTCTCTATTGGACTATAAGCCTATCAAGAACAGAGCTCACTTTTACCATTATTCTGTAGCAAATACAAAACAAGAGCAGGCAGTGAATAGGATACATGTAGCAATTATTGCAAAGGGGCAGATACAAGCTTCAGAAGATAGGGGCTTTGCTGTTTTTGTTTACCGCTGGCCTTTTAAGAGAGATTCTGAGCTCAATAAATATTTGTTGAAGGAATGGTTTTATAGAATAGGGCAATTGTCTGACAGGTGAAATTGATTACCTACTAAATCTTTCCATTTTTAAGGTCTGGGATTATATTATTGATAGTTTTAATTCCTATTAAAAATTATATTGGTCACTTTTCTTCTGTGCTAATGCAGTACAACAAACTACTCATTTTTCAGTTCATTTTTTCAGATTATTAAACATAATGATAGGGCGCCTGGGTGGCTCAGATGGTTAAGCGTCTGCCTTCGGCCCAGGTCATGATCTCAGGGTCCTGGGATCGAGTCCTGCATCGGGCTCCCTGCTCCTTGGGAGCCTGCTTCTCCTTCTGCCTCTCTCTCTCTCTGTCTCTCATGAATAAATAAATAAAATCTTTAAAAAAAAAACCATAATGATAAATTTCCTAGTATATAATCACTTCGATAGCATCATATTGGTATGTTTTTAACTAATATTCAATTAATTGACTGATAGAGCAAATTTAAATGATTGACTATCTTACTATATTATTAGAGAAAAAAAATTATGATAATGTGAGACACGAACAACTCAAATCCATAGTCAAGGGATTGTATATAGTCTGTCTTTTTTTCAGTTTATTAAGAAAAACTAGAATTGACATGTCTGCCAAACTCTTGCACATCTACATTTTTGTAATCAGAATATCTCAGACTTCACCAACCAGATAACACCACTGTATTATTCAGGACTCACCCCACTGCAAGTGACAGAAACCAAATTCAAATTAGCTGAAGCAGTGAAGGAGATTATTGGTTTGTGTAAGCAACCGAGGGGAGGGCTAGGTGACAGAACGATGGATGTGAACGTCATTAGATCTCTTTCTCTCCATCCCTCGAGCGCTCTCTGCAAATTAGCTTTATTCTCTTCAGCTGGCTTCTTCCCCAAGGCTAAAACTCAGGTGTGTGTGGAGGGGGGTAGGGTGTGGGGCGGCTGCTGCAGCTTTGAGGCATATCTTCAGATTTGTAATCAGAGGGAAGAAGGTTAATCCTTCCAGTTTCAGTTCAAGACAGCTGGGAAAGGATTCTGACTGGCCCCTTTGGGAACTTGGTTAGTTTCTATGTCCTAGAAGGACTGGTGAGAGGCTCTGACCCATTAGCCTCAGTAATAGCTCTGCTCTTATGGTTGGAGATGAGCTGGGATCTGTATCAAAGAGCCGGTGAAAAACAGTGGTGTCCTCCACACTCATGACATTAGCATTCACACTGTGATGGCCATGAGCTGTCACATAGTAAGGAGCAGGATGTCCGGTCTTGTACAGAGCCTCTGTGCACTGAGGATTCTGGGACTCCTCGGGATGCCTAAGACTCAGTCTTGGCTTTCACTCCCTCCTGTCGATCCCACAGTCCTGGACATATTCATGAAACTCCGCATACGAGGTAGGACCAGCGCCACCACCACGGTCTTGGACTCGGTACTGGTGGAGATGAGTCACTCCACGAAGGCAAAACTGAAATGCTGTCCTATGCCCCTCGGCCAGGAGTCTGCAGTTCTCTCTCTTGCCCGGAGTGAGCACCTTCTTCCTTCTCCAGAGTGCACAAACTACCTTGGTGGATACACTGGGATGGGATGGATTTGGGTGTCCCTTTCCATTGTATATGCAGATGTATGATTGTACTAGTTACCTTCACTTTTAGTTCGTTAGCTCTAACTTGGTGAGTTTCTGAAGCCCCCGCAGTCTCAGTTTGACCTTTCTTGGGGCCATTTCCATTTAAGAGGTGTAAGGGACATTCATGCTGGTAGATTGCAACCCCCCAGGAGTGATTCTTTGATATCAGTTGATTTAGTCATCTGCATAATTCCTCAAAAGGCAGATTCACTTTAATTTTAGTACTAAATAGGAAACTCACCCTCCCTATACACAATTATTAATGTTTAAAACCATGTAGAGAGTTAAGGCAAACTTTCTGTTTGTAAGTTTTTAAAGTAACAGGTTTATTTAGATATAATTTGCATACTATAAAATCAGTGTACAATTAATTTACAGTGTGTAATTAGCTTTCGGTATATTCACAGAGTTGTGCAACCATCACCACAATCAGATTTAGTCCATTTAGCCCTTTTTAGACCAAAAAAGTCACCATTACCAGTCATTCCTCACTGCCCTCTGCACCCCCTCTCCCCAGCAGACCACCACCCATCTTCTTTCTGTCCCTGTGGATTTGCCTGTTCTGGACATCTCATATAAATGGAATCATGCAATATGTTGTCCTTTGTGTCTGGCTTCTTTTACTTAGCATAATGTTTTCAAAGTTCCCTGATGTTGTAGCATGTATCTATACTTCATTCCCTTTTATGGCTGAATAATATTCCATTGTATGGATATACCACATTTTGTTTATCTATTCATCAGTTGATGGGCATTTGAGCTATTTCCACTTTGGGCCATTATGACGAATAATGCTGCTGTGAACATTCATGTACAGATGTTTGTGTAGACACATGTTTTCAGTTCTTTTGATTATATACCTAGGAGTTGAATTGCTGGTTCATATGGTAATTGAACTGCCAGACTGCTTTCCAAAGTGGCTGCACCATTTTGCATTCCTGCCACAAATGTGTGAGGGTCCCGATTTGTCCACATTGTAAGGGATATTTTAGCAGAAGACATGATAAATGTCAAAGTGAGGCATGTGAATTCATGACCTCTATTTACTGGCAATAAGCTCAATAAACTTTAAATTCTTAAGACTCCATTGATTCAACCTAAAAAGTAGTATTTAAAATACATACTTCTGGGGCACCTGGATGGCTCAGTCAGTTAAGCGTCTGACTCTTGATTTCGGTTCACGTCATGATCTCAGGGTCCTGAGATCAAGCCTCGCGTCGGGCTACATGCCGGGCTTGGAGCCTGTTTAAGATTATCTATCTCCCTCTGCCCCTCTGCCCCTTAAAAAAAATAAAATACATATTTCTACTCATAAATTCTAAAGTTTATGTGTCTAAATAATATACAAAAATAAAACTTCAATGTGCAGTGCAAGTTTATCCAAGTTCTAATAAGTGACCAATAACAAGGATTAATGTATCTGAACAAAGATTTCAGGTTGGTAGTGTTCAACTTTCTTTCCAAGGAAGCTCATCAACATGTAACAAAATTAGTAAATACAACTGGATAGGTGGAGGTAAGGGTTTTATATAATTGCATTTTCTGGAACTATTCATATCTGAGCCTTAACTCCGCCAAGACATCCTACAATATATGTAATAAAGCAATAAATAATGTAGCTAGATATGAAAAACATCAGTAATATTTACAAAGCAAAGAGGCTTGGAGGTGCTACTCAAATACTACTTAATGCAACATCATAAACTTCTTCATGACCAAAAACAACTGTAAGTGGTGGAGCACTTCTTTTTCTTCCCATTCTTCCTCAGCAAGCCTGACAGTGGAAGGCTTTTAAGGCAGCGAGTCCTTGCTTCTCAATGATTTGTCCCTTTCCATCATCAGGTGAAGTTTTGCCATTGTATTTGAGAGAACTTTTTGGAGCTTTAGAATTCATCTGAATATTTATATAATGAAGCAAATTCTTCATTTCATAAAATATAAATGGCCAAGGGATTATAAGATAATTGGTACATTTATTTTGGGGTTTGAAATTCTATTATGTGAATTTCTGTCAAGGGAGGGATTCAAAGATCTTATATGTGGATACCAGCCTGTAAATGAACACTGTGCATTTCTTATGGACTTATGTGATCCGGCCCTGTTTATTTTTCCATTCCCTAACCACTTTCCTCCCTACTCATACCCTCAATGTCGGAGTATGTCCATGGTGGTTTGATGTACGTCAGCCTTACCTCGAGGCTATTTTGGAGTCGCCTGGCTTCTTCCCCAGATTCTAATTCGGCAGAATGGCCTGGGTTTATGCTCTCCTGGAGTGAATAAAGTTTAGATGCTGCCTAGCTTGTGTTTTTGTTCTGAGCAGTGATGGGGAGGAGATCCTAAATCGATCTGAATGAAATCGAGGCAGGGAATAATCCTGTTGAATGTTTTAGAACTGACGTTTGCAAGATAAATATGAACACTGTGGGCTTGTGTGTTTATAAAAAATTGACCAACATGATATACTGCTTTATAGACTGGATGTAAGTGAAAAATTCAGGGGTTGAAGAAAGCTATAGTTTCTCTACTTAAGGTTTTACATTTTGACATCTTGCGTTCTATAATATTTAACCCAATTCCACCTTGTTTCAAGCATAGTTTTCTAACACTATGTCTACATCAAGTGAAAACAGGAACTTGAAAGATTATAACATGGTGAATTTTTCCTTTTGAAAAAGCTTACTTTATCATTATGAGATTCTCTCAGTTGTGCTATGTGACATTTGCATTCAGAAATGTCTTGAGGGGCGCCTGGGTGGCTCAGTCGTTAAGCATCTGCCTTCGGCTCAGGTCATGATCCCAGGGTCCTGGGATCGAGCCCCGCATCGGGCTCCCTGCTCAACAGGAAGCCTGCTTCTCCCTCTCCCACTCCCCCTGCTTGTGTTCCCTCTCTCGCTGTGTCTCTCTCTGTCAAATAAATAAAATTAAAAAAAAAAATGTCTTGAAATAAATGAGGACTTTACAGGAATCACAGTGGACAAAATGCTATGTCTGCCCAATCATTACTGGCTAATCTTGGTGCAATTACAGTTCTCATCTCATCTCACAGTTACACACTCAGACCTGCTGGGTGCCCCACGCAAATGCCTGGATATTTTTTTAAATCAGAAATTCTCTTTGTTCCTCATCAAGTATTATTCCTACTTAAGGTGTGCAATTAGAAAAACTTCAAGCCGTCTTGGGTTTTAAAGTAACAGTAGATTTTTCTTCTGGAACATTTATCTTATGTGGAGAAGTACTTACTATAAATTGAGGAATACAGGGCTTACTCCCTTGATATGTAAAAACTATTTTCAAATTGGCTGTAGCCGCTGCCCCTGCTTGTACGCGCTCTTGCTCTCTCTCTCAAGTGAATAAATAAATAGAATCTTTAAAAAAATTTCCTCATTCATAATTCTCACGATTGGAAATCCCAATGCTTTGAATTTTTTATCCTTGTAATTAGTGACCAAATTGGTGATTCAGAGGTACTGTGACAATAGGCATTATTCTTCAAATCATCAAAGAAAGATCAAATTTTGTCCCGCATGGCTTAAATATTTAACTCTTTTCTTTTAGCGTAAAAAATAGGCTGCACAGAGACCAGACACCAGACGTGAAGCCCAGACTCACCTTTGTCTCACTCTAACCTTGGGCAAGTTTCCTCACCTCTGTTAGCCTCATTTTCCTCTTCTCTTTTCTGTTGATAATGACATACAGCTTGTAAGTTTCACGTGTAAATTAAACAAGCCAGTAATGGTCTGGCACATATATTGTACTCTTGATGATTTGTCCCTTCCCATAATCCTGCTGCGATGGGTCAACAACAGCAATGATAACAATAATAATACTTTGGAAATACTATTCTGTGTAGGACGTATGTTGTAATCTTTTTTTTTTAAAGATTTCATTTATTTATCTGAGTGAGAGAGCATACGCATGCATGAGCAGAGGAGGAGGGAGAGGGGTGAAGGGAGAGGGAGAAGCAGACTACCCGCTGAGTGCAGAGCCAAGGCAGTGCTGGATCCCAGGACCCCAAGATCATGACCTGCGCCAGTCAGAGGCTTAACCACTGAGCCACCCAGGTGCCCCTGTTGTAATCTTTTTAACCAAAAAATATGATAACCATTAGTCAGTTACTGTACCTTCTATTATAAAGGTAATAGATGTAGTTATGCACAAATGTGTGTGTGCACACACACAAGCCCATACATACTGTAACTGAAGTTTTTAAAAAGAGGCTTTAGAATTTAAATCCTCCTCTATTTGGATACATATATTCCCAAGGTCAATACTTCTCACATCTCAAGTGCAGGAAGAAACATGGGCACATAACTATGCTATATGGCGTACTGTCTCAAACTGGAAGACAATTCTGGCTGACTGAACACCGTCTTAACCTAGGGCACCCATGGTTTATAGCTGCCTCTTGACTGTGTCAGGAAGGGCCCAAGGCCAAACTTGTATTAGCCATCAGAAAGAAAGCACTTCGAAGAGCTCAAAAGGTGGATTTGACTCTGGGGTGGCACAGGGACGCTTTGTCTTGCCTACCCGACTCACACACATTACACTTCATACAGGTGCTGTTGCAACATCACACAGTTCAGTATTCTAGCGCTGAACAACACATTTCAGGGAACGCTTTTGGTAATGTTTGTGTGACACCCTCCCCAGAATGGCACCCTCACATTTAATAGACTAAGGTTGGTCTATGCACCAGTTACAGTTTTACACACTGAAGCAATAAAACTGGTTTATTATTTTTTCACTTAAGCTAATGATTTTATTTTCCCGGGAATGACTAAGTTGTTTCTTTGTCCCATACATATACTTTAAATATGCTGCAAAAAAGCTTGCTTACAAGTGTCCTTTTAAAAATAAAAGCCAAGTGTAAAAAAGTGTAAAAGTCTTAGTTTATTCTTTTTGTGAAATCCTTGTGCATTTTTAATTTGGAGAGTCGTGTGTGCATCATTATAATCTATCTACCTACTAAAAAATGCATTAAGGGAGACCCTTGAGACCCCAGAGCTGAGAATACTTTGTAATAAATGAGCATAAAGCCCAATGCTGTGAGGGCTGATAGATTTTGGAAGGAGACATAAAGCTTTGTTTTTTGGTTTTTTTTTTTTTAGACCCTTCTTAAAAACCTAGGAACAGACAGTCATCATTGGGATTTGGATGTATTCTGCATGAGGATAATTTTGCCTCTGGGAAAGTCAGAGCCAGGCCAGAATCACTCCTGGGATTTTAAAGTCTGAAGTCACTTGTTTGGCTCTACTCACTAGAGAACCCAAGAATGCTATTCATTGGCCAGTGTGAACAATGGTTGAGAAATGACTTGTTGTAACAATCATTTCCAGAATTTTTTAAGGTACAGAGAAACTTCTACATTGCTTTTTAGGCACTAGAAAGGCAAGTCTTGGTGGGGTTTTCAGGTAGGGACTTAGAAATAAAGGAGCTAGTGTATATTTTAAAAAACTCCATGACTCTTCTTTCTTTCAGAGAACTCTGAAATGCCCTGTTTGTCTTTTGAACAGGTTTTTTGGAAAAATAATCATGCTATAATGCCGGTATGAGATCAGCTTTTGTTAAAATACCCAAGGAAAACCATCAAAAATCACTGAATCTGTTTGGAGATGCTAGAAGAGAGCAAGGAGGAGAAGTAAAGGGAATAAAGTTCATTCTGGGATGTTTAGATGAGTATTGGCATCATTTCCCTTTTAGATCTCTTCTCAGTCTTGAAAAAATAGCCACATACATCGTGTTAGTTTTTCTCTTGCTGTTACCCAGCATGACTGCTTCTTAAAATCCGCAGCGGGGTCTCAAAGCTTCTGTTTGGAGGCACTTTTCCGTATAAATGTTTCACTATCCAATTTTAAAAAGCATTTATTTATTCAACACATGCTTATTAATGCTTCGTGTGTGTCGGGTGGTGTTGAAAGTTCTCA
The DNA here is from genome assembly GCF_054177405.1 of Leptonychotes weddellii. Lineage (NCBI taxonomy): Eukaryota > Metazoa > Chordata > Mammalia > Carnivora > Phocidae > Leptonychotes > Leptonychotes weddellii. The sequence continues at coordinate 87,087,043 of NC_138373.1, forward strand.
GGGCTCATCAGTGAACAAGCAGACAAAGCTCCTTGCCCTCTTAGAGCTTGCAGTTCAGCTCCCACCGAGCAGCTAACTTGTCTCTGCATGACAGGAGCCAGCCTGCAGCATGCTTAAAGGGTCCCTCTGGTCCAAGGGGATCTGTTATAAGTTGCTTGTGGTATGGCTGCAAATTCAACTAACATATTACACTCCTATATACAGAAAGTAAATATTTTTTAAAATTTTCTCTGTACCTGCTCTTTTCTTCCTTATGTGCCCCTGCCTGGTAGAAAATGAAAATAAAACACAGCAAAGAGCTAGGTTTTTTTTGTTTTTTGTTTTTTTCTCATCCAGTGCAGCAATGTAACCATTGCTTTTGGGTGATACTTAGTTTCTAGACTGAAAGAAAGAGGGAAAGGGAGGAGGCGCTATATCAGATAATACTTTTGAACACTGGAAGACTATTTTCTCAATACTTTGTGCTACTCATAATTCAGCATCTACAGACACAACACACTTTTATATCTAATCTGCATTATTAACATTTCCCCCATCATCTTCCTAAGTCTAGACAATCAACCAAACAGTAAATCAAGCCCCGCCTGTAGCATTTGCAATCTAATGGTGCGAATACTTCTACCCTGGCTGATTTCAAGGTGCCAGTGTGATGTCACTGAACGTTATAGGGAAGACGTGCAACAGCTCCCATCACGGAATACTTCCAGATTGTGAATAATAGTAAACATGTGGTAAAATAATTAGGAAGTGATGAGTTTTGAGTATTGATTGCCTTTGTTTTTAATATGATTTATATACTTATACATTTACATACTTTAATTGTTAATAATGGCTGTGTTTGACAACTGGCTTGCAGATTTCCTAGAAATTTAGCAATCAACTCTTATAAGCCATATGTCAGACCAAAACCCTAGTAATCACAAATGATCTCTTTAATTCCCTTATCACTCCCCTTCAATCCAACAGCAAATTATGTTGACTCTGCTTCTCAAACATACCTCAAATCACTCACCTCCCTACTACCACCTGACTTCTCATCACATCGCCTCTCACCTGTGTTCCTATAACATCCTCCTAACTGCTCCCTCTGCCTCCACTACGAATGTGTCTACAGTCTGTTCTCCATACAGAAGCCAGAGTCCAATTTTTCAAGTGTGCATCGCATCATAATCACTTCCTATCTTAAACTCTTCAACATTTTCCCATTGTCCTTTGAAGAAAACGCAAGCTTTTACCACGCCCCGTAAGGCCCTGTATCATCTACCTACAACCCCCTTACAGCTTCATCTGACCCATCGTCCTGCTCAAGCACCACCTTCCAGCCACACTGGCTTGCTTGCTTTTCCTAAAGCATATCTACTTTGTAGCGATCTCGGTATCGTCATGTGTTCCCTTTTCTGGGAATGCTTTTCCCTCACAACATTCCAGGGCTGGATCCTTCTCATCAGGTTTCAGTGAAATATTCCTGTGGTGGTTAATTGTATGTGTCAGCTTGACTGGACCATAGGATGCCCAGATATCTGGTTAAATATTATTTCTGGGTGTGTGTGTGTGTGTGTGTGTGTGTGTGTGTGTGTGTGGGAGGGGGGGGGTGTTTCCAAAGAGACTGGCTTTTGAGTTGGTAGACTGGGTAAAGCAGATTGCCTTCCCCAATGTGAGTAGGCACCATCCAATCCATTGAGGGCCTAAATGAAGCAAAGAGGCAAAGAAGGTTGAATTGGCTTTCTAATCTGTTTAGATTTAATGACAGAATGACTTTATTTCTGGTAGTAAAGAGAGAACTGACAGTTCACGGAGTGAACTTGTAATAGAGATACGCAAAATATCTGCATTGGATACTCCTAATCAACCACTTGTAAGAAGTAAGCAGTTGAACGACTGTGTATGTGATACTTTCTAACATTTTTGGAAAACGAATGAATATAATGACATTGGTTGGCAGCTCCGAATGTCTCTGAACAAAGTAGTAAACAAAGAGGATGAGCTCAGAGATTTGAATTCCCAGCTCAAGCACGTATAATGACCTGAAGACTTCTGTTTGAGCCCTGAAGGAGACCCTTATCTCTAGTAGATGCAGGTCATAGGGTAGCTCTAGTAGATGTGACTGGCTCAATTACACTGTATGTTAAACTCTCACCTTTGCAAGGTGTCCACTGTATAAGTGAGGGTATGGATTGGGAAATAATCAGATCCTGTAAGTTCCCACATGTGCGAAGACCCTGATGAAGCTGGGGACATTAAGCCCCTAAATTCTTTTTTTTTTTTT
>NC_138373.1:87089808-87111713 GCF_054177405.1 Leptonychotes weddellii
AGCTTGAAATCGGGCAACGTGATGCCCCAGCTTTGTTTTTCTCTTTCAACATTTCCTTGGCGATTCGGGGTCTTTTCTGATTCCATACAAATTTTAGGATTGTTTGTTCCAGCACTTTGAAAAATGTCATTGGAATTTTGATTGGGATAAGCCCCTAAATTCTGATGAGTTCTCTCTGCTAGTGTAAGAGATCTCCCTACCCTGAGTGGAAGTGGTCTCCCCAGCCCACAGGAAGTAACTTCCTTGCCCCCAGCAGAAATGACCTCTCTACCCCAAGTGGTGACAGCATCCCACCTCCAGTGGTACTGGCCTTTCCACTTCCAGCTGAGAGGATTAACTGTGTAATGCCCGAGAAACTGTAATGGCCTGTCCTGAAGAAGGTGCCATGCTAGACAATGCTGCTTCTGCTCAGAACGCACGACTCAAGTCCTAGCAGGGTCCTAAAGGCAAGGTACAAAGTGAGACCCATAAGGAAATACTCTACCATTCAAAAGAACTCTTTGAGTTTCCTAATTTGTACAGACAGAAATCCAGGGAATATCTGTGTGAATGGATGCTAAAAGTGTGGAATCGTGGAGAAAGGAAACTAAGGTTGGATCAAGCTGGATTTATTGATGTGGGCTCACTAACAGAGATTCTGCATTTCATCTTGTAGCCAAGGCAGTTAGAAAGGGCTCTAACAATTTGGTTAGTTCAAAAGGTGGCCCATAGTGAATGAACTGAAACTGCCCAACCTGCCTTGGTTTGATGTAGAAGAAGGAATGGAAAGAAAGGGTTAGGGAGGTTGGAATGTTAGAGTGGATTTGTCATTTAAGACCTCCTTCCCCACACTGGGAGGGTCTGGAAGACCTACTTTTCCCCAATACTGTGAGAAATACATTTGTGAGGGGAGCCCTGACATCGTCCAAGAGCTCTGTAATTGTTCTCTGTAGGTCAGACCTCACAGTGGGAACTGTAGCCACTGATTTGGGAAACCCAAATATGATGGGAGTAATTGGATGCCAGGGTGGCTGGGGCCAGGTGGCGGCACTCGACAGCGATGGCAAGGTGAGCGTGGTTACTGTAATGGACAGCAGAATGAAAGCAGCAATCAGAGTCATCTGACTCATGCAGACCTATGGAGTTGACAAGTTGATCATAGTGTTCCTACAAATCAAATAGGAAGCCTGATAAGTGCTTACTTGATCTGTGTAAGCAGAAAAATTCTAGGTCAAGTGAACCAAAGTCTAACCTGAACCATAAAAACAGAGTCATGGCCCCTTAATCAATTCCCAGACTCGAGCCAAACCCCTTGCAAGAAGGGGAGGCTGAATTCCCTTGAGGAATGCTATGGACTGAATGTTACCAGCCCCAACCATGTGACCAGTCACAGAAATGAAGGCTGTTATTAAAATGAGCATTTCCTCCTTAATTTGTTATGAATACATTTGTGTGTGTACGCATCAAATATCTTCATTTCTTTCCTCTTATTCTTTTATCATATAACATAAGATGTATTGATATTATATCATAGTATTTAAGTATTATTAATTTTACATCATAGTATTGAAGTTACAAGATATCAAGGAGGAGAATAACATCACTTTACCTCCTCCTCTGGGAAAGAGATTAAAGCGTTTTCAGTTGTAGACAGGATAGTTATATCTTGTTAGGCGGAATTATAACCTTGTTATTTTTTTTAAGGTTTTATTTATTTATTTATTTATTTATTTATTGAGAGAGAGAGAGAGAAAGCATGAGTGGAGGGGAAGGAGCAGAGGGAGAGAGAGAAGCAGACTCCCACTGAGCAGGGAGCCCAATGCGGGGCTGGATCCCAGGACCCTGAGATCATGACCTGAGCCGAAGACAGACGCTTAACCGACTGAGCCACCCAGCTGACCCATATATATATATATATATTTTTTTTTGCAAATTAAGTATGGTTTATGGAGATGTATATGCTGCAAGGTTGACAAGAAGTGGACTTGGGATAGTTAATTTTATGTGTCACCTTGACTGGGCCTTGGGATGCCCAGATATCTAGTTAGACATTATTTCTGGGTATGTCTATTAGGGTGTTTCCAAAATACATTTCCATTTGAACTGGTTGACTGAATGAAGCAGATGGCCCTCCCCAATGTATGTGGGCATCATCCAATCCTTTCAGGACCTGAATGGGACAAAAAGCCAGAGAAATTCCATCTTTGCCTGACTGCTGGAGCTGGGACATCAGTTATTCTCCTGCGTTTGGCTCCTGGTTCTCAGGCCTTCAGATTTGGACTGGCTCTCTGGCTCTCAGGTCTTTGAACTATGCCACTGGCTTTTCCGGGTCTCTGGCTCAAAGATGGCAGATCATGAGATTTCTCAGCCTTCATAATTGCATGAGCCAATACCTTATCATAATCTCTCTTTACTATCTTCTATCTATCTATCATCTATCTATCTATCTTCTATCATCTTCCTTATTGGTTCTGTTTCTTTGGAGAATTCTGACTAATACAGTATTCTAGGAGAGTTTTCCCTGGCCTTTTTTTTTTTTTAATCTAAAGTTGCCCCCACTCCCCACATCACCACTCTGTCACATTACCTTATTTCCATAAATTCAGGCAAATTACTTAGCCTTTTTATGCCTCAGTTTTATCATTTGTTAAATGGGAATAACTGCAATACTTCCCTCATAGGGTTGTGAAAATCAAATGAGTTAATATATGTAAACTATTTTGAACATACCTGGATCGTGTTAAACACTGCATTAAGTTTACTGCTGATATTATTATCATTGTTGATATTATTATTGAAATGGTCAAAGTGCTCATCACTGCCTGAAAGTACTTTGTGCATTTATTTGTTTGTGTATTTATTTTCTGCTTCCCCCACTGGAGAGCCATGAACTTGAATGCCTTGCACATTGCTGTGTTCCATCACCTAGAATAGTGCCTGGCATTTTTTGAATGAATGTGTGTATAAGTAAATAAACACAAGAACTGATAGTGACACCATTCTGAACCTTGATTTATTTTCAGAAAAAAATGATCAAAGAGGCGTGTAATTGGCATGATTGTAAAAACACAGTCTTTCATGTAGGTGGTAGAATTCCTTGACTCCTGCAACATACCGAACACTGGTCCTTCCTGAGTGCCAAGTCGCTGATGGCCGGGTGGCCTTGATTGTCGGTAATACCGTGGCTCAATTGAGCTTCCACAGTGAAGTCTAAGTTGTGAGAACTGGTAGCTTATACTCATAGTGAAGAATGAGCCCAGACACAGAACGATGAACTTGGGGATTTCTGAAGCAGCCTGATGCTTGGGAGTCCAGTGCCTCGGGACATCTTTGTTCTCCTTAATGAAGAGGCTCCGTCCGCAATGATTACCTTTAGTGGAAAAACTTAGAGTAGTCCTGGGGAAGACTTACAACCTTTGCTTTTTTAGTGGTTGTATTTAAAGCAGATGTATCATCTACGGCAGGACCTTATCTTGAGTTCACCTGTCTTAAACCTGAGCAGTTGTTCAAGAAGGTGATTTAGAAAGGCCCATTCCCATATGTTTCATTTTTCTTTTAGACCCCTGATATGTCAGAAGATGGAAGGGTTCATGAAGATTTCCTGTAGCTCACCCTCTGTTGATCTGGAAAATCAATTCCTTCTCTCTGCTGTGGGCTTTTAGAGGACAGACTGCCTGTCTTTCTTACCATTGCATAGTGAGTATTTACACAGGGCCTAGCACTGAATAAGACCTATGGATGAAAGAAGGATTCTCATTTTCAGGAAAATATCAAATTAGATATCTGAAATCCTAGAAAGCAGGGCCTTGGTAAAGTTCTGCGGGGTTCTAGAGGCCAGAAATTCTGCCTAATCTCCCTTTCTTTCTTCGCAATTCCTCCAAAGGAGGCACTGAACAAAAAGAGGTCAGGCTTTGAAATCTGATAGACCTGGCTTCAGGTCCTGACACAAGTTAAATGACAAGTTAAATGACTATAGTTAAATGACCTTGAGGTAGCTACATAACCTCTCTGGGTTTTCCATCTGTAAAATAGAAATTAAAAATGATGCCTGTGAGGATTAACTGAGATAGGGTATGTAATTTTAGCTCAGAATGTGGTACCTACTATGAGTTAAATTACTGGAGGCTATAGATATGAATCTTGTAGAGTGCTCTTTGTTTGCATATTATCAGCAAGCAGATTAAGGGGCAAGTTGTATGTCTACAGCAGAGTAGGATTCAGTGTGGTAACAGATTTATTGCTGGTCTTGGGCCAGAACTGTGTTAGGAAGAAACAGGTTTGGGCCCAGAGGCGGGAGCACTGTACTGTTCGGTGTGTGGTGAGGAAATGGGGCATGACAGCATAACAACAGAGAAAACAATCTGTGGAACCCAGGATGGTTGGGGAATTTTATTGGGAGTGATATCTGGATCTCTATCAAACTACTGGAGAATCTCTCTCTATTCTTCACTAAATATCTCCTTTTTAGAGGAGAGGAAAAAAAAAAAAGCAAAACCATGTTCTAAGACCATTGAATTAGAAGAACTTGGCAGTTGGCTGATTTTTAAACTAATGACTAGTATATTCATCGTATAAAGCAAGGCCACTGGGTAATGTCTGTTTCTTCCTATATTGGGTAGATCATGTATTAGAGAGTGAATCACGAGTTAGAGTTACTGGTCTGGATTGATGAAGGAAAGATGAATCATTAGATAAAGGGGTGAAAATTAAAGAAGAAGTAATTGTGAACATGAAAGAGGGGACCACAGAAGAAAGGGATAGAAGCAGGTATCTGAAATAGAGGGGATGGTGTTATGTCGTGGGCAGAGATAAAAAAATGAGAGCTAAGCCTTCAACAATAAAAACGATCCAGGCTTTATCTTTACATGGCTAGAGCATACAACTTTAAGACCTCAAAAGGAATAAAAATCCATTTAAGAAAGTGTCTTCTGGCACAATAAGAGGCTGATGCCCCTTGAATGGTTTTGTAATATGTGTCTAGGCGAGAGAGTAATTTGGCAGAAGGAGGAAGAGTTGATCTGAAAGAGGAAATTTGAGGTTAGAAGAACATGAAGGCAAATCATTCATGATGAATGCAAAGGGAAGAGCAAGATTTAACAATGAATCAGGGGGACAAAGAATAAAGCTAACATTAGTGACTATGTACCACCCATGAAGCCCACTATGGCAAGCTTTTTACATCTGCCATGACGAGTCACAGCCTTTGAGATGAGCCCTATGGTTGGCCCCATGTAACAGGGTAAGTTGGTGGCTTCACGGTGTTGGGGCTGGGAGGAAGGGGAGTTGAGGTGTGCATCTGGGGCTCTCGGAGACACAAGGTCATGTGTTTAAACTATTGAGCAACAGTGCCCAAAGGGCTGAGGAAGGGAGGAAGATCGGGAGAAGATTGGGAAGGAAAGGTACACAGAACTTTGATGTTAAAGAATCTTAGAAGGAAAGTAAGACATAGCAAGGAATAAAAAGAAGAAAGCATTTACAAAGGAGTAAGGAAATTGGTGTTTACTGATCAAGTTGAAGACTCAGCTGCATATATATCATCTCTTATCACCCAAGGGCCCCTTGAAATAGATAGGCATGATTTCCGTTTACACAGATGAGGAGTTAGAAATGCAGAGAAGTCACCGTTAATCACGTCGTTGGTAAATACCAGAGCCAGGATTAGAACCGCTCTCAGCAGCACTAGAAAGCCCACAGTATTTCCATTCAAGCAGCTGCCTTGGGAAAGGAAGTGCCGAGACTGGGTGTGAGAGAGCAGAAATGGCATCTCCTTCGAATGGTGGGCTAAAAATGCAAATAAAACATGACTAGAAAGCCAAAAAAAAGGAAATGAGAAAGGGAGGACCACAGGGTGATGATTAGGCTCACACCACCTGTTTTTCCTTGGGCCGAAGAGGTCTCTCTTAAAGGCTGAGTGAAAAACAAAGCAACCGAGTGGCTCAGAAAGGCCAACAGAGACTCTTCCCTCGGCTGTCCCATGAAATGCTCAGAGACATTGAGGCATGTGATTTGAAGATACCCCAAACTGTGACAAGAAAGAGATTCCAGACAATTGGCATACTGCTGGCTGCGACAGATGTTTCACAGAAAACAATAATTTTAAAAAGGTATAAATACAGAGTAGCTCAGGAAAATGCTCCAGCAGTGGTTGGCAGGAAGTACGGTTACGATACGGGGTGGAGAGAGACGTAGATGGGTATGAAAAACAACCCTCCGAAGCTGGTAGAGGAGGTTTTATTATCACCACTTTGCATACAAGGAACCCGCGGCCCATTGAGTTTGAGGACTTGCCTCTGGTGCCTGACTTAAATCTTGGTGCCTAACTCTAAGTCTAGAGCAATCACCACTGTGCCATTTTCATGTCAAGAAATGTACTTCTAATGGTGAACTTGGGCTATCAGGTAACGGGGGAAATATTTTTGAGTAGGGCTCTTTACTTTGTGCTCTCCAGGTAGCTCTTTTTAAAAACTCTCTGGCTTTTAATAAAACCACCCTACTTTCCGGATGAGAATGCCATTCAGCTCAGTCATGCTCGTGCAGGTTTGGGTGGTGCTAGTGTTTTCCAGGTGCGGCTTCATATAGAGCCTTAACCTTGTGTTGGCTAATCATTAACAAAGGTGGATGCTGACTTCACAAAATGATTGCGGATTTCACTGAGAGTCCTTTTGTTTGTGGCTGTCCAGGATACAATGATCTCCTGAAAAACAATTCTTTGATGACCAGCTCAATGTCATTCATGGAAGTAAGCTGACTGTTGCGAAGTCCAGCCTCACCCCCCGGCCCCTGGAGTCCTTGTTTCACACTTAAGCAGGTCTGAGGCAAGTGGAGTGAATTAACTTTGGCCGGTTCAGAATAGGATCAGCTTATTTTGGCCACAAAAACTCACATTGGCTATATTCACAATTATCAATGCCATGCTGACCCACTTGAGCTGTTCAGATGACTAATTTTGCTTTTCCTTTAAGGAAATCTGGAGAATGGCACCTCTCACCCGCCGATTTCTGTGGTAAGGTAAATAGAAGATACTAGAAATCATGGTCAAGGTGACTTTGAAGTTCACTGTTGAATGTCTCTAGACACTTCGTGGCTATATTCTATACCCCCGCTTCATTCCACTTGGATAAAATAAATATTCCCCCAATTATTGATAAGACTAAATGGTTCAGTGGCAGCATGGCAACCCCAAATCACAGGACAAAAATCAATGCCTTGACTGCTATCTAGGCTCCTCATGAAGAAATCAGCTATTTCCTGAGTACAGACAGGCAATGTGCTCATTTCTGCTTTTAACACATTTTATTCAGAATTCAAAGTATTTTTACAAGAAAAAGCACACGAATTTCATTATCTACCTTCTGATCTGTGATGAGGTCATCGGAAAGGGGTAGTTTATCTTTTTTCTTTGCTCAAAATGTCAAATCCAGAGCAACTGGAAATGGAGAATAGCTTTTGTTTTAGAAGGTAGAAAACAAGTTTGTTTTAATATGACAAAAGACACAAGTAGGATATTAATTAGTAGCTTGATGTGGGAGAAGATCTCTAGAATCTTCCCCACCTTGCTGTATTCCTTTCCTCCCTCCCTTCCTTCTTTCTTTTCTTTCCTTCTCTTTCTCTTCCTCCCATTTTTTGGTCTTCCTTCCTTCCTTTCTTTTTTAAGTCTCCTGTATTTGCACGTCTTTCTCCCTCCTGCTCTGGGTCTCCTGTTCCCCAGGACATGGCCCAGTGTGAGCCTACCGTGCCCAGGTTCTGTAAACAGATACATAACCTTCCTGGCCATAGTGGACAGCCTCGGACCAGCCGGTCAGGATAAAGAAGGTGCAGCGGCTTAGAGCACCTTCAGGCTCTGAGTGGCAGAGGCTTCTTACCACCTGCGTCACACGCTCTCCAGGGAGTCCCTCTAACTGCTCCTTGAGTCTGAAAGGCACTGGCAGTTCTCTTTATACCCAGGACAGGCAGATAGGATCCTGGCTAAGGGAGGCTGGACAGAGGGTAGCTAAACAAACAAAGGTGAGGAGTCCCAGCAGCAAGACTGCTCCCAAAGCTGACCGTTGCAACATAGTTTTTTTTTTATCTCGGACTCTGATTCCCCTGCTGCCACACAGTGGCCTCTTTAAAGCCAAGTGTTGTGAGATTATTCTCTTGCCGTGGGCATGACATTGACCCCACCCCACGCCCACCTCTGGACAGTGTAGGCCATAGTGTGCCCAAGCTCAGAGGCACGGGGGAAGGCAGCTGGGTATCTTCCACTTCAACTATAGGAGCAAGGACGGCCTGTTAGGAACAAGGTGGGCCACACCCTCCTTTGTTCTATTGCCTTTAATTAAGGCCCCTCATGGGCAGAGCAACCACGTGACCAGCTCTGGGGTCAGGAATGGCACACCTGAGAGCTGCACGGCTCTCCCTGCCCCCGGCCTGGTCATACTGGATGGGGAAAGGAGGTGGTGCCAGCGAGAGTGCAGAACCCTTCCAGGGGGTGTGACATACGGACTGACAGAGGACAGAGGGGCTGAGAGGTCTGATGCTGATGGGACATGCCCTGGCTTGGAGCAGGGGTCTTATAGGGCAGCAGAGAGGTCCCAAAGCTAACTCTCCGTCCAAAGAATTAACTGAGTCACTCAGGCAGGAGTGTTGCTAATACCTTAAACAATGGGTGGTTAAAATGAGGAAATGGGCATAGGCCGCACAGAAGTCCAGGCAACATGACCAGGCTAGAGACTGGCCACCAAAGGAAGATTGGGCATAGGGGGGCATGGTGTCCCGGGGTCAAGATGGATGCGTGCGTTCAGGCAGGGATCCCCTGGGGCAGGTAGAGCAGTGTGGGGGCTAATGCCCAGCTGAGCCGCCTTTGGTTCTGTCTTTCTGGATGATCATAGGGGCTGTTCCGGGGTGGTTCAAGTTTCAAGAAGCAGGGTCCATTCTGTCCCCATTTGTGAGGATGAGCATGTCTATAAACAGAAAGGGCTGATATGTGGACACAGGAATAGAGAGAGTGTTTGAGTATTCCTGTCCAGAGGACAGAATCCCAGATGGAGGCAGAATTTACAAAGAGACAGACAGTTGAATGAGAGAAACACGTTTTCTAACCTGCCAGCAGCCACAGATGCTCCCTGAGTGGTATGCTCAGTACCCAGCATAGTGCCTGGAACACAGTTACCGTTCATTGAGTGGACTGCCCTTGCTCAGGATTGCTTGCTAGAGAAGAGAATCCCTCTGAAAGGGTCTGGGTGTTGAACGGGATTGGCCTGATATCTGTCCCCTGATGAATATGTGTAGGTGATCCTGCAGATCTGAGTGGACCCCTTCCCTGCAGCACTACCAGGAAAGCTTGCTACGGGTTTTGAGACGTGCAGAAGGGGTGGGAAGCTGAAACTAGGTCCCCCCTCACCCTGGGATGGAGCAGGCACGGTGGTGATGATCCAGGTGGCAGAGGAAAGGTGGAATTCCATTTTGAAAGAGAGAACCCAACAGCATAGTATACGTCTTGGTCATGGACAGTCCACGATATTCAATATTTGACCAAGCTAAAGAAAACAGAAAAATTATTTTGTGTATAAATGGACACTTGTTTTATATTCCTCATTTACCTTTGCTCCCCAAATGGTCTTTTAACGTTCAAATGAGCTTCCACTTTATTTTTTAAGTCAATTTACTTTGTAGACTCAAGTAATCACTGCTACCGAAACGCATAAGTAGCATTAGTGTATTAGGTCGTAAGAGAAATGACTGCTGTTTTTTTTTTTTTTAAAGGTTTTATTTATTTATTTGACAGAGAGAGAGAGATAGTGAGAGCAGGAATACAAGCAGGGGGAGCGGGAGAGGGAGAAGCAGGCTTCCCGCCGAGCAGGGAGCCCAATGCGGGACTCGATCCCAGGACCCTGGGATCATGACCCGAGCTGAAGGCAGACGCTTAACGACTGAGCCACCCCGGCGCCCAGAAATGACTGCTGTTTTACAGGAGTTGCCAGAGCAAACTCATCATTACACCCGATACTGTCAATCATTTTGAGAAATTCTGCAAACGACAACATTCAGCATCAACACTATAAACACACAGTGGCTCATTTTGTGTCCTTGATGAAAAAGGGAATGTGTGAGGTTTTCCTTTATAGGCACAACTTGTCTGTGGCAGCGCTTGAACTGTTTTCCTTCCTGATTTATAACCTGCTATCACCTGGTTCCCTCTCACTACCTTTAGTGCTACCACCGAGGCCAGAGGTTAGAGCCCCTCTCATCACGGCTCTTCTTCCTGCAAGCACCTCGTGAAGGTCTCTCTGCGCCTGCCCTTCCCTTCTTCAGCCTGCTTCCAGGCTCAGTCCCTCTCCCCTGAAAGTCTTTGCTTAAATCTTCGTTCTCAGTGAGTCCTGCCCTGACCACTCTAATTCTGCATCTTAGCACTCACCCCAGCACGCCTGATCTCCCTTCATCTGCAATCGTTCTTTCTCAACACTTATTACTTCTTAACTTACTTTAGGATTTCCTTATTTATTCTATTTGTCATTTATTGTGAGTGTTCCACTAATAGCATGTAAGCTACACAGGGAGGGGATTTCTGTTTTGTTCTTTTGCAAGTACTAGAACAACATTTGGCATGTGATAGGTATGCAGTACAGACTGTTGAACGAGTGAGTGGACAAGTGCATGGTTTTGGTGCATATTAGTTTACACAAACCTTTGTCATCCTTCCGTGTGACAGACCACGCGCCAGTCCTTTCGTTCATCACCTCATTTGTTCTTTGAGCACCTGTTGCTATCTCATTTGATTACCTTGTATGCAGACATCAAAGACTCCTTTTTTTTTAACTTGAGAAAAATCACATTCATATTCATCCCTATAGTTGTGCTTTCTTTTTATGATTCATCCAGTCCAATAGGGCTTCAAGAGAGCCTCTCAGCCAGGTCCTGCTTTTAAGCAAGTAGAAAATCCAGAGTTTCCAGCATGCTTGCTTTTCTCATCCCCAGTGGACTGTTGGAGCTGAATTCCTTCTGCTGTAAAACTTGTGACTCTCTTGCTTTAACTTAAGCCCTGAGTTTCTTATTTATTCTCTCTAGACAGGGGTAACTGGTAACCAGACACCTCTTTCCCAAAAGCCCTCCATGGAGCTGAAGAAAGTAAAGCTAATCCTTAGCATTCTGGTCTAGAGATGAAACAGCCCTAATATCATTAGTCTTTCCCAGGGAACTTTTTTTTTTTTTTCTGAAAACAGGTTACTTTAACAAATAGATTTCAAAAGGTGGCACAGACTCTACTGAATGCAACAGTTCACTACAGCTCAAGCTTAAAGTGGTGAACAAGGATTGCCTTATGAGGCAACCACCGTATATAAGTTGGTTTAAAAGAGTTTTGCTTGGTTCAAACGGTAAAATGTTCATGGCAGAAGGAGAAATCCCATGAAGATACTATAAAAGTGATCTGAAAGCTTGGGAAGATGAGTTAATGTTATCTGGAAAAAAAAAAAAACATCCAAATGAAGTTAAGAGAGTAGGAGGATGTTTAACTACAGTGGAAAAAGGGGATTAGAAGAAGAAGATTAGGCGGAATCAAATACTGTCTGCTTCAGTGTGTTTGTGTATGTGTGTGTGTGTGTGAGAGAGAGAGAGACAGAGACAGAGACAGAGAGACAGAGAGAGACTGCTAACCAAGAGAACAAGAAAGCCTGAGGCCTGGGATCTTTGGAACTTAGAATGTAAATACGGCCATAGCATAGAGAAATTCAATGAAGTCTTAGTAGAGGGCAAGTGTAGACCTGAATGGACTGAAGGTTAAGTGTGGGGAGGAGAGTGACACACAGTGTTGTCCATAAGAAGGCAATTCATACCCTCTCTATGGCAGATTGTAACCAAGTGTTAAGGCCATCTGAAATGGCTTGAAAGTCTTCAGGGTAGGTAGAATTGGGTGAATACCAAGCACAAGAAAAAGTGAGAAAGAAGTTTTTCCATTCATTGTGACAGTGCTCGACTGTAAGTGCGAATCTCTGTCACTCAGAGATTTATATTTCTTTAAATACAGATATGCTATATATCATATCTTATAACATTGATAAATCATTGTGCCTAACATCCAACAAAAAATAGAATTAAACTCTACTGTGCTAAGCACTAAGACCACCAGGTGAACAAAACTAGTCTCTGTTTTCAAGAAGCTTAGAGGACAGAGAAATATTCAAATCATAGCATGTATCATTTGAGCAGTTGTTTTAGTAAAGGGTTTGAAGAAATAAAAAAGTAAGCGTGGGTGGCCTGCACATGAATGGAGCTACTCTTAATTCTCAGGTCTGTACAAAGCCCAGTGAGCAGGTCACTCCATTGAAAGTCATGGCAGCGCCACTTACCAAGAGTAGGTACCTGAACTGCAGACATAGTACCTGAAAAAAATCAATCACCCCCTTGAGTAGTGTTCCTCAAAGTGTGGTCCAGAGACCAACCTGCGTATGAATCATGGCACAAGCTTGTTTGAAACACAGATTCTTGAGATCCTTCTCAAGAACTTACTATCATATTTGCAGAGATGAGTGCTGGAGTCTTAGTTTTAAAGCATCTTCAAGATGTACTAAGGCATCGTTTCAGAATCATGCTTTTTGGGTTTAACACAGAATGATTTTTTATACACCTGAACCTATGACAGGATAGCAAACATAAAGATATCCTAAATTTATATTGGCTTTCTTCCAGTGATGCTCCATTATTGATTTAATTCAGTTAATTGTCAAATGTTATCATCTGATCTTACTGATATGTGGAATTTGAGAAACAAGGCAGAGGATCATAGGGGAAGAGAGGAAAAAATGAAACAAGATGAAACCAGAGAGGGAGACAAACCATAAGAGATTCTTAATCTCAGGAAACAAACTGAGGGTTGCTGGAGTGGAGGGGGTGGGAGGGATGGGGTGGCTGGGTGATGGACATTGGGGAGGGTATGTGCTACGGTGAGCGCTGTGAATTGTGTAAGACTGATCTATCACAGACCTGTACCCCTGAAACAAATAATACATTATACGTTAATAAAAAAATAAAAAAATAAAAATAAATTTAAAAAAAAGAGAAAAAAAATGTTAGCCCAGATTCCCTTCTACTGTATCAATGCCTAATCAGTCCTTTGCAATGTTGCATTTGTATTCTTTGTTGACTTTTCTTTTCCCTCTAGGTATATCCTTTTGTATTTGTCCCTATTTAATTTTTTTAAACATTTTTTAAGTTTAAATTTAATGAATTACCATATAATGTATTAATGATTTCAGAGGTAGAGGTCAGTGATTCATCAGTCTTTATAATACCCAGTGCTCATTACATCACGTGCCCTCCTTAATGTCCATCCCCCAGTTACCCCATCCCACACTCCAACAACCCTCAGTTTGTTTCCTATGATTAAGAGTCTCATGGTTTGTCTCCCTCTCTGGTTTCATCTTGTTTTATTTTTCCATCCCTTCCCCTATGACCCTCTGTTTTGTTTCTTAAATTCCACATATCAGTGAGATCATATGATAGTTGTCTTTCTCTGATTGACTTATTTCACTTAGTATAATACCCTCTAGTTCCATCCATGTTGTTGCAAATGGCAAGGTTTCATTTTTTTCATGGCTGCGTAATACTCTGGTGTGTGTGTGTGTGTGTGTGTGTGTGTAAATATATATATCACATCTTCTTTATTCATTCACCTGTCAGTGGATATCTGGGCTCTTTCCATAGTTTGGCTATTGTGGACATTGCTGCTATAAACATTGGGTGCAGGTGCCCCTTTGGATCACTACATTTGTATCTTTGGGGTAAATACCCAGTAGTGCAATTGCTGGGTTGTAGGGCAGCTCTATTTTCAACTTTTTGAGGAACCTCCATACTGTTTTTTAGAGTTATTTGTCCCTATTTAAATATCATCTTATTAAATGTCCCTGTTGAATTTCATAACTTTTGACTATTAAAAAACCTATAGATTTTTAATGAGATTTTTTAATAGCCAAAACTGTTTTGAACTGAGCTTTCTTGTCTGCAGTATTTATTAAAAGTCCCACATGATTTAGACCAGTCACATGCTTACTAAGCCCACATTTGATTTCTTCTCTCATTTGTAAGTTTGCTCTCCCTGCTTGTACTCTCTCTCTCTGACAAATAAATAAATAAAATCTTAAAAAAAAAAAAAAAGGAGGGGGGACGCCTGGGTGGCTCAGTCGGTTAGGCATCTGCCTTTGGCTCAGGTCATGATCGCGAAGTGCTGGGATCGAGTCCTGCATTGGGCTCCTTGCTCAGCAGGGACCCAGCTTCTCCCTCTGCCTGCAGCTCCCCCTGCTTCTGCTCTCTCTCTCTGATGAATAAATAGATAAAATTTTTAAGAAAAAAAAAAAAAAGACAAACAAGCCCCCTTGTAACTCTCCTCCCTGGGCTGATTTCTGTGGAATACCACGCTACTCATTAGTCACCCTTAGCCATGAGTAACTTTGGCCTTAACTCCTTTGACATTCTCATAAAGAGAAATGACCGTTTTCTTTGGGTTTAGTTTATTGCCTGGTTTATGTAAAAATCCCCTAAAAAATATTTAGAGCATGGGAGAAAATATAAAGAAGAGTTCTTGAATGAGTAATTTTATTTGAAAGATTCTTAACTTTTAGTTGGAATAAAAACAGTAGATGTACCCTCTCCATATCTTAAAATTAAGAACTAATTTAGAAAAGCTCTGGCAGATGAGATAAACTGCCACAAATCTTGGGCCCCGATTTCCATCTATGGAGAGCTGGAGAAAGGGTTTCCTCTCTGCAAAGAGTTCACTGCCCTTCTTGCAAGTCCTCTGGCCTTCAGAACATCTTGTAAATCTGCCCCTTCTAGATTTTGAGAGCAGGAACTGTAAAGCTGGTATTTTAATGCACCGTGTTTTAACTGCGGCTGCTTTGTTGTATGTATCCTAATTGAATATTTTCAATTTTGTACTTATGGCCTGAAGCAATCTAATCATCCAGGATACAATTTAATAAATTGAAAAAAATTTAAAAATGTACAGTAATGAATGGGACTAATTGCCATTGTGCCTCACACAGTGGCATGCAACCAGAAGATGCTTAATAAATATTAATTTATGATCATGACAGTTAGCCCTAAAGGCAGGGAACATGGTTTTCCTTTTTTTCTGAGTTACCATCCAATCAGAGAAAAGGCACTTTTATTCTTCGGTTTCACAATCCACAAAAGGAAATAGTTCTTGTTCCTCATTATCAACCCAGGATAGAGAAAGAAATGCAGAGGGATTAACTTAATAATTGTCTTTGTGTTTGAAGGTGGCAGCTGGCCAGGTGTTCTCAGGCTCAACTGAAGAATTAGAATGAAATGGGTTTGAATGCGCAGATTAAGGGGAGAGGATGAAATCCTGGAGTGCCCCTTCTCGACCCCTTCTAACCTAGAGCTTTTCTTGCTTCAGGTGGCTGAGGCAGATGACCTCTTGTATGGTCTTGTCACCCTAAATCGATTTTAAGAAAATGGTTACTGTCCAGAGGTAATAAACTGCAGAAGGCAGTTCTTCTGTGTAGTTGCTCCATAATTATGTAATGCAGGAGGAAAACACTGACTATTTAAATGGCTGAACTCAGAAATTTAACAACCATGAAATCGGGTTGAAGGTAACCATCCAAATGACCAGCAGAGGCCTGGCTGATGGGGCATCCTTTTTTTTTAAAAAAATATTTTGTTTATTTATTTACTTGACAGAGAGAGCACAAGCAGTGGGAACAGCAGGGGCAGAGGGAGAGAGAGAAGCAAGCTCCCCATGGAGCAGAGAGCCTGACCTGGGGCTCAATCCCAGGACTTTGGGATCATGACCTGAGCCAAAGGCAGACGCTTAACTGACTGAGCCACCCTGGCGTCCCTGATGGTGCATCCTTTGACCCAATAATCCCTGGACTCTAGAGCCAACCCTAGGCCGGCTGGCCACGTCTAGGCTGCTGCCTATTTTTGTACAGCTTGTGAGCTAAGAATGGTTTTTACATTTTTTACATGATTGGAACACAATAAAAAAAGCTAACATTTCATGACCCATTAAAAGTGAAATAAATGCAAGTTTGATTGCACACATATCAAGTTTTATTTGAACATAGACATGCTCGTTCATTTACGTATTGTTTATAACTGCTTTTGTACTACACCAGCAAGGCTGAGTAGCTGAAACAAAGACCATGTGACCTGCAGAGTCAAAAATATTTGCTGTCTGGCCCTTTGCAGGGAAAGTTTGCCTATCCCGGATCTAGAGAATCTATCCGAAAAGCAGCCCACAAAATGTGGAATAAGCTTATCATCACAATGTTATCTGTAATAGGAAAATTGTGAAAAGTATAAATGTTCCCCAACTGTGCAGGGGTTTATTAAGTAAATTGTGGCATATCCATTCAATGGAACTTTTCAAAACCATTAAAAATAAAGGCGGTGACTATCTACCAATATCAAAACTAAAATGCTTATATTAGTTAAAGTGGAAAAAAAATCAGAGCACAAACTTGTATGATTCTAGCCTTTACTTAGTCCACTAATTAAGTTATCTAATAAACATTTGTTGGGGCTAGAAGATATTTTTTAAAAGATTTATTTATTTATTTTTAGAGAGTACGAGTGGGGGTGGGGGGTGGGCTGGGGTAGGAGCAGTGGGAGAGGGAGAGGGGAAGCAGACTCCCCGCTGAGGATGCGGGGTGCCATCTCACGACCCTGAGAGCATGACTGGAGCCAAAACCAAGAGTCGAGTGCTCAACCAACTGAGCCCCCCAGGCGCCCCTGGGGGCTAGAATATTATTGAGGCATATATCATATACATGAGAGGGGAAAAACCACCTCGGAAGTGTTTACAGTCAGTTGGTAAAAGGGATCAATTTTGCTGATTATTTTTCTCATCTGTATTTCTATTTTTTTCTGTATGATGTTTATTTTACTTACATTTGAAAAACCTTCTTAGAAAAGATTAGGGAAAGCCAGAGTGCCAGAGAGGATGACAAACAGCTCTCCACAAGACTGACACTACCCGGTGGGGCGTGCAGAGGACCCGTGACCCTAGGGACTGTGGCTTGTTCTGCTCCAGCGATTCCTGCTTGTATCTCCTCTTTTGCCACATTTCTCTTTATAAAAGAAAAGAGCAGGCCTCCCTTTAAAAACTTCCCTGCTTTCTACCTCTACCAACTCAGGGAGCCAGGAGGTATGAAAGACAGTCCCTCCATCCAATAAACATAAACCAAACGTATTTACCATCAGTTGGGCCATCTGAGCAAACCCCAACTCTTTCTCTGAAGAGATATAATTGGCTTTCCGTGTCCTTCACAATGACTTATGAACTCACACCAGAGAAGATTGAAGTGAGAGTTTTTTCTGAACTGGAATTGGTTCTGGAGCCTGGATACTGAATACCCTGTTTCTTCCTCCCACCCCCTAGTCAGGAAAATGACCACTAATCACATTACATTTCAGTCTTTAAGGTAATACAGCATCACCATTTCTTAATATTGCTTTTCAATATTTCGAGACATATAAGGATGAAATTAGTAGCAAAGGCAACATATTAGTAGGATTAAAAATGTGACTAGCACAAAACACTGAAGGGCATTAAGAAATTATGTGCATAAGGCATCCATAGAAAGACAAAGAAAAGGAGTTTTAAAAATACCAGAATGATCCAAAGAATGATCCACCCGGCCCAGTGGCCTGAGGCAGTCATGGCAATGATGACCCAGTGGGAGTAGCGGACGACCACCCATGGTCGTTCCACATGAATGAAATAACATCAACATTCGCGATGGTCCTCCCTCCTTATCTTTGGATACAGTTCTTACGGTGATCAGAGACATCTACGTAGGGACTGGAAACGTGAGTTAAATCTGATAAGTGTTTCTTGAGCACCAACAGCATTGGGGTCAAGAAATAACTGAGGACAGTGTTGTGTTCTGGCTAGCAGGGCGATGGTGACATGGTGGGAGTGGGGCATCAAACTGTCATGGCTACGATTCAGACATGAGGATGTGGCAACAGCAGCAAAAAGGAACGAGAGGAAAACATGAGACACGTTTTCAAAGGACAAATTTCTGTGACTCAGTGATTGATTAGAGCGGGGGGCGCTATATAGAACTTTCCCTGAGGGCAGAATTTGTGCCCTAGACCGGCTACAGATGGCTTACCCAGCATCTGCCATTCAGGTAGCAAATGTGCTTTGAGTGAAATTTGTTGAAGATGATTGTAATGCTGGGGGAAATGTAGTATCATTAACAAGATTAAAAGATAAAGAAAGCCAGATTTTTTTTTAAAAGAAAGATCATGAGCCTAGTTTTGAAAAAAACAATTTAAGGTAACAGTGGGTCATCCAACATCAACTGTCTAGTTAGCTGATTGGAATTATGGAATTCTAGGGTCACTCTTGACAAGTATTCCAATATTCAGCAAGCATTTCTTTAGTTTTGAAGCTCCTGAAGAATTGATTCTGCTTTCTACTAACCAATTTTGTCTTTGTTTCAACCTTTCAAAAGCAGTTGGAAGGCTTTCAGTTAATATGCAAATTAATGTTGTCTATTAAAATTGCCTGAATTTGGAGTAATGATAATCAGTCATAATGGGGGTTAGTTTTGAAATATATTGAGATTTTTCTCATGCATTCTTTTTTCTTCTGGAAACACCCATTTGCCTTGAGAGGATTTAGGAATGTTATAAAGGGCTAGGGAGGGTTAGTATTTAGGCGGCACCTGACTGGGTAAGTCCATAGAGCATGCAGCTCTTGATCTCGGGGTCATGAGTTCAAGCCCCATGTTGGTTGTAGAGCTTACTTAAACACACATACACAACTAAAAAAATAGTAATTAAAGAAAAAGAAAAAACAAAAACAAAAAAATAAACACCAAAGGTTAGTAAATACAGGAAGGGTTAGTATTTAGCCTCTGATATCAAAATAGGATTTTCAAAAAAGCAATATGATGATTAATTTTGCTTGGAAAGAAAGAGTTTTCTAAATTTCTTTAACTGTCAAGACTAAGCCATGAAAATTTCAATCAGATTTTCTTCCATAGTGCATAGTGCATAGCCCTTCCCCTTAAGGCAGCTAAGCTACGAGGATGGCTGATAAAGAAGACGAGAGGATATGATATAGAGGAAATAGAAAGGCTAAAACCTGACCCTCTGGTCCAAGGGAAGGATGACAGGAGTTTGAGGACATCAAATATGAAATTCTCGGCTCCATCTCCCATGTGAGGTTGAAAGCTCAGTAAGGTTTTAGAAACATCCAGATAGGTGTGTGGAAGCTGAAGGACATTTGCACTAATGCCTTACTTTTCTGGTAGTGTGGAAGAGGCTGTGGGTTCCCCCCAAGAGTTCCAGCCTTTGGCTTGTCGCATATCCAAGATGGCGTGAGGAAGAAAGCAGCATGAGGTAGCAGCACAATGTGGCTCAAGAATGAACAACTGGTTCCTCCTACCCACATATGTGATCTAAAAGGGGACACTCTATGAGGCGTCTCAGGAGTGCAGAAAGATTTTGTAGACCAGCAGAGGTTTAGGGACAGAGAGGCGAGGAGGCTAAAGGCTGTGAAGAATGAGAGGCAAATGATTGGCACCACAGACACTCCAGTGCTGGGAACTAAGTTTTCATCTTCAAAGGTCAGACAGGACCTGCCACACCTCAGCAGTCACCAATCCAAAGAGCAGCCCCCCTCCATTTCCCCTAAGCTTCTGTAAGGATACAGAAGACTCAGCCCCCTTTCCTGTACCCAGAAGCTTTCCTAGAGAGAAACAGAGGAGGGAGCCAACTTTGAAATGCCTGAGCACTTAAGTCATCCAAGCAGAAGGTGGGTTCTCTGGAGAGACAGTGCAAATAGTGGGATGGGATTAACGTCTGCAGATTAAACAAAATATGTGCTCACTGGCCACCCCCCATGTTCTCCAATTCCCCTGAAATGTGGGGACTTAAGAGGAAATCTGAAAAGTTATAATAAAATAAGGAACCTGCATTTCTTTGTACAACTGGGTGTATACACTGTGAGTGAATATTCAGCACTTTTACACATCATTAAAATTAGGAGTTAAATGAGGATTGACTTCAATAAATGACTCTCAGTGTAACTCAATAGGTACAGGATCAAGCTGAACTAGGAAACTTGTCTTCAAGATGCATGGCATTATTTCCAATTGCTGGAAGAACTGTCCTAAGCTTTATTAGACCATCTTCCTCCAATGACATTAAAGCCGACTTCAGAATATAGTGCTATTTTAAGAGTCTTCATGTATTTAATAGGATCCAAACAATTGGATTGATTACCACTATTGAAATCCTTTCAAAGTAATGAAGCACTGTAAAAAATCTCCACAAATATCCCTGAATCGTTGGCTTCACCTCTTGTTCTCTAATCATCTATTGTCATTGCTCTAATTTTTGCCTGTGGTCTATGATTTGCTAATTCCGAGTAAGCGAGAGGAAACTTGCTTCAATTCAGAATCTGATATTTTATGTTTTGGAATTCATTGAATAAATAAATACTTATTGAACAAGTTCCTCTTTGGAGGTAGGTATTTTCCCCTGTGTTTTTGCCCCACTTATTAGTTAAATGGTGGACACTGAGAGAATGATAGCTTTGCCCATCCAATGATAGAAGTAATAATAAACATAAGTGCTCATCATTTGTTCGGCATTGTATGCAATTTATAGAAATGATCACATTTCATCATCACAGTAACTGTACAAGTAAGTATTATTTTAACCTTATTTTACAGATGAGGAAATTGAGATGTAGATACATTAAGTATCTTGTCAAAAATCTTATAGCTAAAAAAAAAAAAATTCTACAGCGAGTAAGTGGCAGAGATGTGTTTCAAACCCATTCAGCTTAATTTACTAGCTCCTTTTCTTAGCAATGTCACTGTATTCTAGTTTGGTTGTTCTGCTTCTCCATCAGATCACTGTAGATTGTTCTGTTGCTCAGTCGCTGTGGTACACTTCTGGACTTCGTTTATTTATTTATTCCACATGTATTGAGTATTTCCTAAGTATATCCTACTGTAGAAGACGCTAGGTGAGGACTGGAACACAGGTAAGTTTTCGGGTTTGTAGAGGACATGGGTTTGTTAACAAGTGTTAATAAAATTAGGACTAGATATTCACGGAGTGAGCTGTGGGAACAAGATGGAAGGTGACTGAGTTCTTCCTGGGGAGATCAAGGAAAGCTTCTTTCTTTTAAAGATTTTATTTATTTATTTATTTATTTATTTATTTATTTATTTATTTAAATTTTATTTTATTATGTTATGTTAGTCACCATACAATACATCATTAGTTTTGATGTAGTGATCCACGATTCCTTGTTTTCGTATAATACCCAGTGCTCCATGCACTACGTGCCTTCCTTAATACCCATCACCGGGCTAACCCATCCCCCCCTTCCCCTCTAAAACCCTCAGTTAGTTTCTCAGAGTCCATAGTCTCTCATGGTTCATCTCTCCCTCTGATTTCCCCCCCTTCATTTTTCCCTTCCTTCTCCTAATGTCCTCCATGCTATTCCTTATGTTCCACAAATAAGCGAAACCATATGATAATTGACTTTCTCTGCTTGACTTATTTCACTTAGCATAATCTCCTCCAGTCCCATCTATGTTGATGTAAAAGTTGGGTATTCATCCTTTCTGATGGCTGAGTAATATTCCATTGTATATATGGACCACATCTTCTTTATCCATTCATCTATTGAAGGGCATCTCGGCTCCTTCCACAGTTTGGCTATTGCGGACATTGCTGCTATAGACATTGGGGTGCCTCTGGCCCTTCTTTTCACTACATCTGTGTATTTTGGGTAAATATCCAGGAGTGCAATTGCTGGGTCATAGGGTAGCTCTATTTTTAATTATCTGAGGCACCTCCACACTGTTTTCCAAAGTGGCTGTACCAACTTGCATTCCCACCAATAGTGTAAGAGGTTTCCCCTTTCTCCACAACCTCTCCAACATTTG
>NC_138373.1:87112213-87135259 GCF_054177405.1 Leptonychotes weddellii
CTCCCCAGTGTCTATCACCCAGTCACCCCATCCCTCCCACCCCACCCTCCACTCCAGCAACCCTCAGTTTGTTTCCTGAGATTAAGAATTCCTCATATCAGTGAGGTCATATGATACATGTCTTTCCAGAGCTATTTCAGATGCATTAATTGGTGCCTGGACTTTGTTCCTTTTTTTTTTTTTTTTAATTTGAGACAGTGGTTTACAATCTTAGCCATGTATCAAGATCATTTATAGTCTTTGAAAAGTACAAATGCTGTATGCCTAATCCACTTCCTGAATTAGAATCTCTAGAGAAAGGTCTAGGTCACAGGCATTTAAAAAGAACGTTGTGGGTGATTCTGATACACATTCAGGAATCCGAACCACTGACTGATTCTACCCCCTTAGACTTTCAGAAATTGTTACCTTTATCTTAGTATCTTATACCTATCTCTTTTTATCACAAAACTTTCTTTTAAAAGTATTATCTTAGCAGCATCTTATAATTGAAACTACATTCAATTAATATATGAACATCTGGTCCAGAGAGAATTTCTCCATCTACTAAGTTGTGATTTTTTTTTAAATTGAGCATCCTCTATGTATCAAATTGTCTGTTGTTTAGATAACTATAAAAAAATTTAAGATCCAATCTCTACCCCAAATGGCCCATGTTAGAAATTAGGGAGGGTGTTGATAGTATTATAAAAGGGGTACTCAGACTACTTAGATGTACTCCCAACCACAGCCTCCCTTCCTCATGAGTTTCCCAAGCGATATGAATGTGTAGAGAATGTGGGAAGTTGCTAGCTGGACTTTGGACCCAGACACCATTGTAGGTTGCAGTGTGGTTCTGAGCTGGATCACAAAGCCTAGGCTAGCCATCCATCCTGCGCTTTATAGCAGCTCCTGGTCATCATCCCAAATTATACGGTATTCTAGATGGCCACATGGAAGGAAGAAACTGGAATAAGGGAACCGGTCCTCAAATAAGGGCTTCAGGGGGCCATGGGCTTCCCAAAGAAACAGCCCCCAACTCAGCCTGCTACATTCACTTATGAAGGAAAACTTGAGGAGAGGAAGAACAAGCAAGCTTGTCCTGCTGACACCACTATGCCAGTGGGTGCACTGGATTCTAACAAGCCCATAACAACTTCTTGAGGGTGGCAGTCAAGGTGTAGGGTGGAACATGGGAAGACTGCTGCTCCAGAGCCTGCAAAAAACAATCTGGATGGGCAAAGAGTAAGGTACTCCCTTTCTGGATTTGCAGAGCACTGTGTGTATTTATAAATTGCTGTTATTTATTGTACTCTATTCTGTAATCCATCCCATTCATCCTTTTTTTTTTTTTAAGATTTTATTTATTTATTTGAGAGAGCGCAGAGAGCACAGCAAGGAGGTGGGGAAAAGAGAGGCAGAGGGAGAGGGAGAAGCAGACTCCCCGCTGAGCAGGGAGCCTGATGTGGG
The DNA here is from genome assembly GCF_054177405.1 of Leptonychotes weddellii. Taxonomy (NCBI): domain Eukaryota; kingdom Metazoa; phylum Chordata; class Mammalia; order Carnivora; family Phocidae; genus Leptonychotes; species Leptonychotes weddellii. The sequence goes on from NC_138373.1 coordinate 87,113,663, forward strand.
GCTCCATCCCAGGACCCTGAGATCATGACCCCAGCTGAAGGCAGTTGCTTAACCGACTGAGCCACCCAGGCGCCCCCATCCTGTTCGCTCTTGAGTGCTAACGCAGTTCCTAGCACACAGTAGCTAACCAGTGATGCTTTACGAGTGAAGGTTATCATGTAAAGCAAATACAGACTGAAAGATCATATAAATAATTACCTTACATCATATATATAATGCTGTAGAAGTTCAAAAAAGAAATAGTTCAATGGCATGGAGAGTGAGGAAAATCTTCACAGAGAAGGGGGGCTTGAGATAGACCTTTCTGTAGAGTAAACCTTGTATTTACGGAGCGAACATCTGACCTGTGACCAGGGCTGTGAACTCTCCCTTTGGATGTTGGAGAGTGGTGACAAGTCAGCTGGGACTTTGAAAGTGAGTAGAAGCTGGAGATCTGACCAAAGACCATCAGTGGTCAATATGTAGAACATTTAATGGCATAGTTCATCTTTCTCCTAGACAGGCAACCACAGAGGAAAGACTATTATAAATATTAGTAAATAAAATGGAAATATTTTCTCTCATAAAGAGGAAGAAAGCAAAAATGAAATGCAGCCTCTGGAACAATGGAAGTGAGTTTCTTTTGAAAACTAAGGGGTTTTCTGTTTTGTTTTGTTTTTTAACTTGTTTTTGTTTGTTTGTTGGTTAGTTACATCATAATGTAATGTGCCCATTAGAGGACAACAGAGAAGTAGGAAGAAGGGGAAAATATCATCCATGTTCCCCTGCCCCCCCAAGCAATTGCTTTTAACATTTTGATAAGTTGTTTTCTAGGTGCCAGTTTCATTCTTATTAAAACCCAAGCAACTCACTTTGATCAATGTTTCACATTTCCTCCCTTTTCTTCTCTTGTGTTGCTTCCCCTACTCCCTCTAAAGAGGATGTATAAGAAGATAAAATCATTTTGATTTAAAATATGGATTGTTTAGGCTTTTAGGAACAAAACTTAAAATTATGCATGAATTTTAGAACCATACATGATATTGAAAAAAATGCAAAAAAAAAAGAAAGAAAAAAATGCTCTTTCTGACCACTTACATGATGTGTTAAATGTTTATTGAAGATAGCTTATGGACAAAAAATATGACTAAGTAAAAAATAGATGTTGAAGAAAGCTGCGGATGATTGATGGGCATGGGGTTCATGAATTCCAGCAAGAATTGGTTCTCCAGTATTCAGGGGAGCTGTCCCCCCAGGGCCAGCAATATAGTTGGGTGTTTAGTCAGTCACACTCCCCTCCCCATACCTTGTCCTAGTCTGATTATACCCTTATTACCCTGGGGGCAGAGGAGCACAAAAGTGAAACTGGGAAGGAGCTGTTGGCTGAGTGACAGGATTTCATGAACCAGCAGGTCCTACCTGATACATTCCAGAGTCACCTCACAGATAAATAAGGACAAGGCATGAATGATCACTCTGCTATGCCACACATTTCCCAACTACCCAGTCTGTGTGCCTTAGATGGCGACACACTGTAGTAGAGTCACTTTGCCCTTTGTGCTTTGCTGTACTCTACACGCAATCCTGTTCTCACACATGTCACACTTTATTACACTTTTCTGGGAGGTGTCTCCCTCCAGTTGAATGTGAGCTTCTTGAGAGCAGGAACCTGCCTTTTAACCCTCTGTGCCACCCGGGTTACTTAACAATATTAGGCACTCAGTAAATGTTTATTGAATGAACGCAGGAAGGAATGTTGTAAAGGCAGCTCACTACTGAGAAAGTGGCACTGAGAAGAATTAAAATGATATAGTTAAACAGTTAGCCTTTGGGAAAGGAATTGCATTAGGAGACGGCCAGAGTGTTGAGCTTAGCTGGGGTGTGTCCTAGGCAGGTTTGTAGAGTGAGACTTAAGCAGGAGGGTACATCCTAAATATACTAAATGCCTAAACTGCATCCCAAATATAACTAAATTAGGCACTTAGGAAAAAAAAACAACACCACCAAAACACATCTTAAATACTCTATAGGCAATTCTGACCTGCATTCTTGGCTCAACACCAGTGCATGCAAGTATCTGTTAACATAACTACTTAATTTTATGATTTGGGCTAATAAAAGAGCAACAAAAGTTTCAAGTATAATTAACTAATTGAGCACGATGCTTTATTTGTACAAGTGCACCTAAGCTAAAGGTGGTGTAGATTATAAATAGCAATTGGCCTTTCCCCACATGCCAAATTGTTGTAAATAGACACCTTTTTATAAAATGTCTATCCTACCCTACAATGGCTTCCTATTTTTCTACACAGTTTGACAGAAAAAAAAAATGTGCTATTTAAACATTCCTGTCTGTTTGGAAATGAACTCACTACTCACTTGTCATTTCTCTATGTTTTTCTTCTGCCACTGCAGGTCTGTTGTTGCAGAGATGAGGATGCTCGTGGGCGATGCTGAAATTCACCTGGCTGGGTGCATTAGTTAGGGTAGCTTCCAGCTTCAAGGGGTAGAAATAACTCACTTAAAAGGAATATCTTTTGACTTGTTTATTTATTAACCATTCAACAAATATTGATTGAGCACCTAGTGTTTGCCGAGAATGATGGCATAGTGGCAAACAAGACCATTTCCTGCCTTGGAATACTCAAGGAGCTTGCTTCAGGCAGAGCTGTCTTCTGAAGCTCAAATAACGTTGTCAAATTCTCTCTCTCTCTCTCTCACCTCTGTTTTTCTCTGCTCATTGATCTTATTCTCACCTGTTGTAGAAAGACTCTCTCCAAGTTGTGGGAAAGAAACCCTACAATTGGTAGATTCCATTCCAAAAAAAAAAAAAGAGAGAGAGAGAGAGAGGATTGCACCCCACCCCGGTATCCTTACCTCATGCTTAATGGAAGAATTCTTACTCATTCTGCCTTGGCTTCTCCTTCATGTACCTGACCCTTAAACCCAGGGGAGGAGCAGGGATACTGTGATTGGCTAGACCAGGGCCAAAGGCCCATTCCTGCGGTCATGGAGTGGGCAGCAGTCTCACAAGACCATATTGAGATGGGTGAGGGGTCATCCTCCAACATTAGAGGGATTTTAGGCCATCAAAAACAGTGTCATCCATCATATCACGTGTGATCTTTCAGGGAGTATAACATTTGAGAAATGGAAACTTTTTTTCTGTCATAATTTAACTAATTTAGCTTAATACTAGATTATCAAAACATTGTTTTTGAAGTGCCAGCAATTTAGCAACTTCTGGAACATAATTTGAAATCGGTTGGGGAAGTCACGTGTGAATTTCCATCTTAATTTGATGTTACCTTCACAGGGTACATAGCACAAGATTATAAATAAAATGGCAGCCCTTTTATTGGCTGGGGTGTCAGACAGCATTTGTGGACAGTCACTTCCCTGAAGCAGTGGGTGGGGTCAAAGTTCCTGTGGAGGGAGCTCGAAAGCAATAGAAGAGAGTGGGCTGAATCATCTTTCTCTAGGGATCATTCTGGAAAAGTCCCACTTACAAAGCTGGGTGAGAATACAGTGGGTGGTGGTGAGGAAAAATAAAATTATATTATGAAGCAAAGCACTGATTTAGTAGCTAAAGCTAGAGAGATATCAGGCAGTGAGTATAAGAGGACAGGGAGGGTTCTACTCTTCTGTGGAGAATGTGGGAGGAAAAACCATGAGGACGGAATTGCCAAAGAGAAAGATAATGCATAGGAAAGGAAAAGTGAATAAGAAAACAGGACAGGGCTAGGATAATAGCTAACAATTATTGATTACTTACCCATGTCAGGAAATGGTCTCATGTTTTCATGAACTGCTGTATTTATACTTCATGGCAACCTTCTGAGATAAGTACTTGTAATGTTCACATTTTATAGAGAGGAAATTGAGGCTTAGAGAGGTGTGGGAAAGTGTCTACATCACACAGCTGGTAAGAGTTAGAGCTAAGACTCTCAGAGCTGCATATGAGAGAATTCACAGAAGAACTGTAGGAGAAAGAGAACATGGCCGGCATGAATTTGTCTTTGGGCCAAAGATGTCTTTAAAGGTGGTGATGACTGGATATGGAACCAAATGCCGGGAGTTATAAGTCTATGGAAACCTGCATATTATGAAAAGGATAAAAGACGTCAGTCTGGCTTAGGGTCAGACAGTGACTCAGTTTTTCTAACTAAGGAGGAGGGTTCGTGGTCAGAGTGAAAATCATGGAGTTTGCTTATAGCACATCGGATATTTAAAAATGACTTTGTGGTGTTTTTAATGTTATTATTTAGAAAGCCTGATTATCATTCATCCAAAGTGTCCATTTGAATGATTCCTAAAGACAACTCTTAAAAATGGGCAAACAGAATATAAAATTCAAGGATTTTAAAGAAATATTGTTTATGTCAGAAATATCTGAATCCAGATGAATTGTGTATAAGCACCATGACTATTTAGAATCTATAAATATTTGCTAAAACCATACAGCTTCTATGCACTGTGCTGAGTACTGCAGGACTGGTGGTGATTAGGAGGGCATGGTGTCTGCCCTCATGGTGCTTATGATCTGGACTCTAGATAGCATCTGTCCTTGCTGCCCTGGGACTTGGCAGGGATTTCTGTGTACAAAGCTCTGTGTACCCTTGTGATATTGTGATTTTATAAGAAATATATCTTTGGTTTCTGTCTCATTTCTGGCACAGACCTCCTAAAATCCTCAGAACTTCCTAAGTGATGAGTGTGATAAAGGTGTCTTTTTTATGTTAATGAGATTATATTGGGATTGTTCCTAAGGATGGGGACTGGTTGCCAGGAGAACCAACAGTGTGATTAGAGAGTTAGAAGTTTTGGTCTTACCCCCTGACCTCCAGGGATGAGATGGACTGGGGGTTGAATCAATCACCCATAATCAATGAATTAATCAGGCTATGTAATGAAGCCTCCATAAAAACCCAAAGGACAGGGATCATTGGTGAACTAGAATGCTTTCACATGCCACCGTGCCAGGCCCCAAACTCCATGAGGACAGAAGCTCCTTTGTTATGGACCTTGCCCTTTGTATCTCTTCATCTAGCTATTGGTTAGTATCCTTGAATATCATTTTTAACAAGCCAGTAAGTTCTGTAGCTGCTCCAGGAAATTAATCAAACCCAAGGAGAGGATCATGGGAACCTCTGATCCATAGCCAGTAAGTCAGAAGCACAGGTAACAACATCTGAAGTTGGACCAGTCTTCGTCTAAGTGGGGCTGAACCCTTAACCTATGGAATCAAGGCTGTCTCTAGGTCAATAGAGTCAGAATTGAATTGAAATGTAGAACACCCAGCTGGCGTTTGGAGAACTGCTTGGTGTTATCGGGGGAAAAAGCCCACACATTGGAATTGGGGGCAGAGTTCTTATTACATAGGTTTAACACATATGTTAACATGTCAAACCTGTGTGTTAACATAAATGTACTAATGCAATTTCTTCATGCAATGAAAAATTCAACTCAAAATATACATTAAACTTGTACAATTTTTTGTGTATCCATAAATCTAACAAAGTCCAAGTCATTCAGCTAAAATATATATTGAAAGGACACCAGTCTTAGAGTAAGAAGGAAAAATATAGCCTTGAGCAAATCACTTAATCACTCTGAAGAAATTCTGACTTTATATAGAGTTTTGGTTAGATTTAAAGAGATAATATGTGAGAGAACTTTCTAACCTATAAAAATATGTATACACATTCCAGACGTTATTTTTGTAATTCACAGAAAATTATGTTTTTGTTTTTTTAGAGAAAATTTTCAGAAAACGATGTGGTTTTATGAAAATGTGTCTATAATTAGGCATAGTGATAAATATGTTGTGAGATAGAATCTGGAAGTAGAAAGGTTCTATATCTAAAATCTGCATCATTTAGAAGAAAAATATTTGATACTACATTCATTGTATACATATCTTAGAAGAGGCTGAAGATCTGAATTCTCTCAACTGCCTTCTTTCCAACCCTGCAAACTTAACTGCATTCTATTGAGTCTTACATTCTTTCCTCCTATCTCAGCCTATGAAGGGAATTTCCATCTGACTAATTCTCCTGCCTCAAGGAACTTATCTGATCAATTATCCAAAAAAATAAAAAAGAGGCAAAATATTCCTCAACTTTATATTATCCCTTTAGCTACATCTTTTTTTTCCCTTTCCCTTCTCTGCTAAGCTTTTCCATAGATTTCTTTACACATGTTCTTCCCCTTTGTCCCTTCCCACTCACTCTTAAACTCACTGAAACCTTAAAACTACTATATGGGACTGCTCTTGGCAAAAGCAGTCAGTGGCCATCCTGCCACTAAAGCCTCTGGACATTTTATGTTTACCTTACTTGATTCTCTGTGGAGTTCAAGGAGGGAGTGAGTTTGGGGTACATTTGGGACATTCAAATGGAGATATGAGTAGGTATTTATATTTGCAGACCTAGAACTAAGGACAGAAGTCTGGGCTCCTTAGATTTGGGAATCTGCAGTGAAGCCATGGAATGTGTAGTGTAAGAAGACGGAAGACAAAGAATACCAACATCTAGGAGTTTGGCGAAGGAAATACAATCCATGAAGAAAGTTGAGAAGGAAGGCTGTGGTGGTTTTAAAATATGTCTTTGATACTCTTTGATACTTTGATACTCTTCCTTTCAATAGAAGGATCTAAATTCTTCTCCCCTTGAGTGTGGGCTGGACTTAGTGACTCTCTCCTAAAGAATGTGACTCAAGAGTTACTAAGTTACTAAGACTTTTGAGGCCCTGTCATAAAAAGGATAGCTTTTACCTTGTTCTCTCCATCTCTGACTCTCTTGTTCTAGTTGAAGCTGGCTACCATGTTGTCAGGGTACTCAAACAGCCCTGTGGAGAGCCAGTGAGTGGAGAGGTCACATGGAGAGGACCAAACTTGCTAGCTGTAGGAGTGAGTCACCTTGAAAGCAGAGCCTTCTGCTTCAGCCAAAACTTCAGATGATTCCAGGCCCCAGTCCTCAAGCCTTCCAAATGATACCCCAGATAGCATGAGGAAACAAACCATCCCTGCTGTGCCCCATTGGAATATGAGACCCACAGAAACTATGAAATAATAGATATTATTGTTTCAAACCACTAATTTTTGGGGTGATTTATTATGTAGCAATAGATGATTAATACAGAGGAGCCAGAAAGGCAGGAGAAAATTAAGAGTTTGTTAAGATAATTGAAAAAACCCAACTCTCTATTATCCAAAAAATATAAAGAACTTATACAACTCAATACCAAAAAACAATCTGATTTAAAAATGGGCAGAAAATCTGAATAGACATTTTCCCAAGGAAGACACAGAGATGGCCAACAGACCCATGAAACGATTCCCAACATCACTAATCATCAGGGAAAGGCATATCAAAACCACAATGAGGAATCACCTTACACCTGTTAGGATGACTATTATCAAAAAGACAAGAAATAAGTGTTGGCAAGGATGTGGAGAAAAAGGAATCCTTGTGCACTCTTGGTGGGAATGTAAATTGGTGCAACTACAATAGAAAACAGTATGGTTTCTCAAAAAATTAAAGATAGAAATATCATATAATCCAGTAATTCTACTACTGGGTACTTACCCAAAGAAAACAAAAACACTAATGCAAAATGATATATGGACCCCTGTTTATTGCAGCATTATTTACAATAGCCAAGATATGGAAGCAACCCAAGTGTCCATCCATAGATGAATGAATAAAGATATGATATATATATATTCCATTGTAATGGAAAAGAGAATGAAAACTTGCCATTTGGGACAACCATAAAAAAAAAAAGAATGAAAATCTTGCCATTTGGCATAACATGGATAGACCTAGAGGGTATCCTGTTAAGTGAGATAAGTCAGAGGAAGACAAATGCCCTATGATTTTATTTACATGTGGAATCTAAAAAACAGAACGAATAAACAGACTCTTAGATACAGTGGTTGCCAGAAGAGAGGTCGGTGGAGGGATAGGTGAAAAAGATGCAGGGGATTGGTGGTACAAACTTCTAGTTATAAAATATATAAGTCATAGAGATTAAAAGTACAGTATAGGGAATATGGTCAGTAATATTGCAATAATTTTGTATGGTGACAGATGGTGACTATTTTGACTTACCATGGTGAGCATTGATTAATGAATAGCATTGTGAAATCTGAGGACACCTGAAATTAATATAACATTGTATGTTAACTATACTTCAATAATAAAAAATTCCCAACTTGTTCAATTGTTAATTACTGATGGAGGTACAGTAACTCTCTAGAGTTCTTTTTATCACATTTTGAAAACTGAGATGTCATTACATAAAATAACATGCATAGATCTTAAGTGTTGTTCAATGAGTTTTCACAATTGTTTACACTCACATAGCCATCACCTAAGCCAAGATAAAGAAGACTTCTGTCATTCCAGAAAGTCTCCTCCTGCTCCTTTCCAGTCAATTCTCTTAGGCCAACTCCATAATCACTTCTTAAATTCAATAATCAAAGATTAGTTTTGACCTTTAAAAATTTTGTATATAAATGGAATTATACAGCATGTATTATTTTATGTTTGTTTTCTTTGTCTCAGCATGCTGTTAAGATTCATTCAGATCATTGCTTATATCAATAGTTCATTCTCTTTTTTAAAATTTAATTGAAGTATAATTAACATACAGTGAATAGCACATTCCTTCTTATTGGCAAGTAGTATTCTGTTGTATGGATGTACCACAACTTGTCTATCCATTCTTTTCCCAGTATTCTTATTTAAAATTGATTTAGTTATTTCTTCATATGCAGTGAAAACATTGAACTTACATGGACAAAACTACATGAAGAAAATTATATGTAGAAAAATTTGATAGCATTATAAATAACATCATATAAGGAGGTGGAATGAATTAGAAAATGACTGGTAGTTATCATCTTTATAGACTCTCTATCAAATGAGAAAGTTTTAAGTCCTCTGTTGACCAAAAGGGTGTACTTCCCTTACGACGCTTACCCTGAAAATATAAACTGCCATGAAAAAATTCACAAATGGGTCAATTCCTCTGAAAAAAAAAAAAATTGAACCAAAAGACACACTGAAAATTAATGACATAGGAGAAAAGAAAATAGAAAAAAGTGGGAGTTTTTAAAATTTCTTGTACACACAGGGACACACACACACGCACATATCCGCAATACCTATAGTCATTTTCATATGGGCCAATGATGCTGCATGTCATAAATGACTTTTCAGTTGCTCTCTGTAGAGTATTTGATACCTCTTTCAATCAAATCTGATTGAACTCCGATATGTTTAATTACATATTAAAGATATTTGATACAGTCCTTGGAACTGTAATAATTTTCCTACGAAATCTTTTTTGTTCTTGGTGAATCTAAGACCATGTGTCCAGAAAAACATTGGTTTAAAGATTATTTCTAGTTGGATCTCCTAAGGACATTTTGTTAATGACATTGGTTATAAAGAGAGTTATCATCTTGCCAGTTCTGAACTTTTGAAGTGTAAATACTTCCCAGTAATGTGGAATTGGGGACCCAGCAGAGACAGATACTAAGCTTAATTGTGTTATTTTCCCCAGAGGATCAAAATAATCTCAAATCATATATTAACTACTCTTCTGCAATTTTTTTTATTTATTTTATTTTATTTTATTTTTTTTAAAGATTTTATTTATTTATTTGAGAGAGAGAGAATGAGAGAGGGTGAGTACATGAGAGGGGGGAGGGTCAGAGGGAGAAGCAGGCTCCCTGCCGAGCAGGGAGCCCGATGCGGGACTCGATCCCGGGACTCCAGGATCATGACCTGAGCCGAAGGCAGTCGCTTAACCAACTGAGCCACCCAGGCGCCCCTCTTCTGCAATTTTTAATTTACAATCTCTGTTAGTTTTGAGTTATGAGAGTAGCCAGTAGAGTATCTGAAAACACTTTATTTCTACTTTGCCTTTCTTCCTGGTAGTATAAATATCTGAAGAGATTATTGCTTAACCTATAAAACAGAGACATTATAATTTATGAACACTAAAAAAACCCTGCTCATTTCTGTTAAACTATGTGATGAGCTGGAAATGGTGATTTTTCTGAGTGGAAAGGACATGTTAAATAAAGGAAAAGCTTTCCTTGTTGTATCCTTAATGACCCTCCCATTCCATTTTAGCCTTGATTATTCTTTATCACTAACCTTCTGACAACTTTTCTCATGCTCTTCTTTGCTTCTACTTCCCCATGTCAGTTAAGTGAAAATACCATTCTTATCACCATCATCTCATGGTTATAAGACCAGGCCCACTCCAACATAGATTCAGCCAAGCAGTTGGGAATTCGAGCATGTGTAAGGCTCCCTGTATTACGCTTCCTTCCCTGGAAGCTGAAAATTGAAGTTGGTGGTTGTAATCAGACTAGAAGGATTACCGTTCACCTGGGCTGTTGTTCACTGCTACGGGTTTCATTTGTATGGTCAGCAAATAAAGCCTGTGCCTAGTTACAAATGAGTAACAGAAATAATGCTCTTCGGGCGCCTGGGTGGCTCAGTTGGTTAAGCGACTGCCTTCGGCTCAGGTCATGATCCTGGAGTCCCGGGATCGAGTCCCGCATCGGGCTCCCTGCTCGGCAGGGAGTCTGCTTCTCCCTCTGACCCTCCCGACCCTCCCCCCTCTCATGCTCTCTCTCTCTCTCAGTCTCTCTCTCTCAAATAAATAAAATCTTTAAAAAAAAAAAAAAAAAGAAAGAATGCTCTTCATCAACTATTATATATATATATATATTATGGCGGTGAACCAAGATATTTTTGTAAAATTCTCAGATAGTCTTAGGTTCAAGGCTAATAGCCAGTTCTGTGATGGATAAAATACTACCTATGATCATTAAATTGTTTAAAATCATAAATGATTTACACAATCCACTTGTTTGCCTGCAGGAAGTAATTAATAAAATAGGCAATCCACAAGAGTTCACATTTGGTTTCCCCACCCCCTCCTTACTAACTAGGTGAGTGGCCTAATAATCTGGTCACTTAATAATTCTGATACTTAATTTTTTCATCTTTAAAAGTGGGAACTATAATTATAAGGTGGTTGTGAGGAGTAACAGTCAGGTGTGCAAAGCACCTAGCATGTACTTAATACAGAGTGGATACTCAGTAATTAGTTTCCATATTATTCATAACAACAAATAATTATTTCTGTGTAATCAGTTAGCTTCCTAAAGATGTTTACCATGTTTACATAGAAAACCACGACAGTTTTGTCATTTGGGTTGTTCTCAGTCAGGCCCAAGTGAGGCGGGTATCTTGGTGTAACACCAGCTTTTATTTGTCTCTTCTCACTAGAAATCCTAGTGGTGTGGTCGCCCCACAGCTGATAATGACCTTACCTCAGCCCTATGCCCCTCTTGTGAGAGAACCTTGCTTCTACTGCTTCTACGGGGACCACTGGCCTGTGTGGTTTGAATTCTGCTTTTCGAGCTACTGCATTTATTCCGTGGACCATATTTTTCTCACTGACCCAGAAGGAAGGTATAAGAAAACACTGAAGTTCATAAAGTAAGAATATATTTTATACTTTCAAAGGTACCTTTGTTAGGACCTGACAGTTTACGAGGAGAGTTGATGACGATTAGTTTATAATTCTAAGAAAACAAAGCGGGGAATTAGACTTTCTTTAAAATTAGCTGATAGTGAGCAATCTAGGAGTAGGCTTTATCTCTCCCAGCATCATGGCAACATCATTTGTATTTTAAATACATCTTTCTGAATGTTACAATGACCATACCAAAGTAGATATTAAATACTCCAAAAGGACTGGATAATTTCTTAGTGGTTTCACTGAAATTTTCTCTAAGTGCTACTGAGTACAGATATGTGGGAATAAGAATAATTGGTTTTATTGATTCGTTCTGTGACTTTGGGCTGGGACTGAATCTATCTTCAACATCCTTACGTTGTAACACGTTGTAGGTGCTTTAAAAATATCTCTGATGTGGACTGCATTAAATTGTCCATGTCCAAGGGATATAACAAGCCCCCTAGGCACTGATGTGGAGATTACTGAAGACTGGTTGGGAAGTCCACATAAACGACAGAAAGAACTTTTAAAAACACATACAATTGGGAGAATGTATTAGCCCAACATCTCCATAAACAGTGCTTTCAAAAGCAAATACCTCAATGGGAAAAGTGACTTTATTTGTCAGCTGGATTGCAGAATTTATAAAGAAGGAGAAGAGCCTATTCCTTTGTTGGAAAATAAGAACAATTTAACTTCTGGAAATGACTTCGCAGCTTGGAGCCCAGCAATGCCTATTTTGGATTAAACTGTCTATTAATTAAACTCAAATGATTAAACATTCATCACCTTGCATTGCACCTCTCAGAAAACAAAAACAAAACCAAAAACATCCTGGGGTTTTGAGTGAGGAAAACAGTCGCACGCACACACACACACACACACGTAGCCTGTCTAAAGTGCATACACACGTAGCCTGTCTAAAGTGCACACACACGTAGCCTGTCTAAAGTACACACACACACACACACACACACACACGTAGCCTGTCTAAAGTGCATAAAGTGCCCAGGATCCCAGGATTTCGAAGGCCAAGGGAGCCGCGCCGTCTCCCGCGGGGGTCCGCACCCCCCGCGGGTGGGCCCAACAGGCGCTGCGTCCCTGCGCGTTGGCAGTTGGCGACCCCCCTCGACTCCCCCTCTGCTGCGGGCTCCCTGTGGCCTTTGGAGGCTCGGCGAGTCGGCTCCAAATGTTTTCCATATTTGTTCAGCCTCCGTAATCCGAATACCAGGGCAGGCTCAGCCCGCCCAGCGCCGCGCTCCGGGGCCCAGCGCGCCGCACACGCACCCACCCACCCACGCAGCGGCCATGGGCAAGGACAAGCAGCCCCGCGGCCAGCACAGGCAGGGGGGGCCGGCCGCGGACGCCGCCGGGCCCGACGACATGGGGCCGAAGACGGGCAAACGGGCCCCCAAGGAGTGCGGGGAGGAGGAGGCCCGGACGTGCTGCGGCTGCCGGTTCCCGCTGCTGCTCGCGCTGCTGCAGCTGGCCCTGGGCATCGCCGTGACCGTGGTGGGCTTTCTCATGGCGAGCATCAGCTCCTCCCTGCTAGTCAGAGACACTCCATTTTGGGCTGGGATCATTGTAAGCATCAAGTCTGTTTTGCCTAAGCGCGTCTGCCAAACAGGAATGCACAGCAGCATGGTCGAGTCCAGACTAACCCAACTGCATGCGCCCTTCCCCAGCTCCACTCCTCTAACTCGCGCTCTGCTTGGCGACGTGCGGGCCACACTTGGTTTGCCCGGGGGCAAGGCTGGGCGCGGTGGGACTCGAGCCCCTCTTCCGCTTGTTTGTTGCTCCAAACGCCTCGGGGCGGGCCTGCCTCTAACGGCCTGGAGCTGGGGAGGCGAGTCAGAGGCGGCTTATTTTGGTCAACTTGAACATTCTGGATAACAACAGCAGATTCACTTCGCCTTTGTCCTCATCCTGGTCCCCGGACCCCACCCTTGTCTCTAGATAAGTAACAAACAGTGAAGTAAGTTCACGGAGGAAAAGCAGGTTAGGAAAAAGCCTGCACTTGGGGTTGCCACATTGGGGGGTATTAATTTGATTTTTTACATTTGAGATTTCATTAGTAAATTTTATAAAGTAAGGTTTTAAAGCAGGAAATATGAATACAGCCAGCACAGCTTTAATCTGCTGGAGCCTAAAGTGGGATAAAGGCAGGGGGCTGGTCATGGCAGAAGCGTGTTTGGGACTCTGCTAACGGATGTACTGTTCTAGGCAGAACACTGGTCAGCTGTTGTGAGTGTTGGAACACACAGCATACTTGGCTTAATTAAATGGCTTCTTTGATGTGAAATGGGGGCCATTTGTTGGGCTCCTCCTGTTGCTTGTCCTGGTAGAGGCCTTACATTGATTATTTCTAAACCCCACATCATCCTTATGGGATAGTTATTATTATTTCATTTCGCAGATGAGAAAACTGAGGGCAGACTCACCACCCAGGGTCGTGAGTTGGCAAAATTGGCCAGTCAGCCAAGTTGATTCCTTTTTGAACCAGACTACATCTGCATTTTCCTCCCTGAGCCACACTGCCACCCCGTTTAGTTTGTAATTTTAATATTCTGGCTAAAATCTCTTTCATGTACATTTAGTTCGCAGTTTTTTATTTTATTTGATCCGTGAAACAACGCTCGGAGGTGGGAACTGTGACCCCTCTTGGCACACGGGGAAGCAAGCTAAGAGAAGTTAAATGACATTCTCAAGGCCCAGAGATTAAAAGTGGCAGAACCAGGAGACACTAGAATGGATACTTCTGGCCCCTAATATCATACTGCGTCATGACTGCTTTTACTGACCACAGGAACTACCCTCAAAATAATTTTGTATCAGGGACAGATGTTAAAAGCACCTGATAAATATGCATTGATGCAGGAATTTCCTCATTAAGAGTATTTGAACTCACAAATTCTTGCCAAGTAATTTAAAACTTTTAATTTGTGTACTAAGAATTCCCATGAAATTATCATGATTGGAGTTTTCTAAATCAAGTAATTTTAAAAATAGCTTTTCACTAAGATATACTGGGTATTTTAGTAACCTAAATGACTGTCAAGATACTCAGAGGGGGAAAAAGTGTGTCTTTTAAGACCAGGCGAATTAAAAGAAAGAAGGAATGAAAGTCCTTCATTCCATTGTTTTGAATATCACTTACAAGTGTGTCTTCTATCCTTTCTTTATATCAACTTTAAAAAGCCCGGTACCAGAAAAGCAAATTCGATGGGCAAAATGAGTCTTGATGTTTAAGGCACGCACATACAAATCATGCAACTCTGAAATTTCACGAAGTGAGCAATTCTGAAATTTCACGAGCGCCTGTTGGGAGCATCATGTGCTCCTAATTGCCTTGGAAGCTCCCTGGGTGTGATACAAAGAGCATCGCAGACAGCCAGGTCTCTGTTTTTTCTAGTTTTCCAGTTTATAAAGTAGGATCCACTTGAAGTTTGCTCGTGCTGTGTAGCCCTGATGGTATCTGTAAATCTAAGCTTTCTTTCAACAGAGAAGTTGTGGAGAGACAAGCAGTTAGGGGAGACCGGTGAGGAGGGTCTCGAGGAGCCAGGTGAGGAAAAACTCTCCTCCCCGCTGGGCCAGAATTGCAGCCTCCCACAGACACCGTGCTTGTCGTCCTCATCTGGCTGTCAGTGGTTGGTCACGGGCGCTCTTCCAAACTTTCAGGGAAGGGAAGTGAGAGGGCGGCCGGATGAGAACGTACAGAAGCATAAACACCGCGCCTGGTACTGAGCCACGGGTTGGACATCATTTGCTGAATAACTTTGGGCAAGTTACTTAACCTCTCTAGGCTTCCATTTCTTCACTGATGAAATCAGAATGGTAATAATTCCTACCTCTTGGGGTTATTGTGAGAATTAAACAAATCAATACATGTTCTAATACTTAGAGCAGGGCTGGCTAATGGTGAGCATTCAGTGAACTGTTAGCTCTTTATTAGCAGTCAGAGAAGCAATCGCCCGGAGTGGCAATCACTCTTCAGATTGGAGGTGGCTCTATTTCTAGTCTTGCGGAAGAGTTATTCCAGACTCGTTACATTTCCTAGACCAGTTGAACCCTGAAGGTGATACCAATTTGACTGTCTCCACTTTTTCTGTTCATAGCCGAATTACTACTAACAATCTTATGGTATTAGATTAATCCAGTACTTTCTGGATCTCTCTGGAGACTTCTAACAATTAACTTGGAGGAAAGGGACCTCCTCGGGGTCATTTCCCTCGGGGACATGGAGTGATTGTGGTCTGGGATATCCTCCAGGGAATGCTGAAATGTTTGCCCTGTTGAGATCTGCTAGACCAAAGCAGTACAGGTCAGTCCCAGGGGCTGAAGCAAAGTCAAAACCCACTTCAGTAATTTAGGCTGAATTCGAATAAGCTGGGGCCACCAGACTGTATACCCAGTCCATCGGCATCTTTAATGTTTCACTCTTCTAATTCTCTTTATACTGGTTCCCTCTTACCGTATAGTACTTACTTCACTTTACAAAGGTGACTATCCCATTACTTTGGGATTTGGGAGTCACCGTTCTCATCATAGAATCTGGGTAGGTGGATGAATCCACTTAGGTGACTTCTTATTGATCAATGTCTGGGTGACTTGATGAATATTCAGTGAACTTCTGGCTATAAACTGGAGAAGTCCTTGATGATCTATGATCAGAGATTTATGTCCAGTGGAATTTTAGGAAAACAAATAGGTTATTTCTTGCCTATCCGTAAATGTGACTTCCCTCATCCTCTGTCAGAGAGATGACTGAAGGCTTTTTACTTAAGTTACAAAAGATTCCTCTAAAGGAAAAAAAAAAATGGAATGGAGCCACTATAGAGACTTGGTAACCTGTAAAAGTACCATTCTTCTCTCAAAATTCTGTATAAATGGTTTGAGGGTTCTAAGTCACACCACAATGGCAATACAAAGTGAAACAGGGTCTTTGAGGATGAACTTGGCTAGGGGTAGGGGGTCCTAGGAAATGAAAGTCTGCTTTGCATTTTATTCTATTAATGGTTTGAGTAGTTGGGTCAAATAGGCATTTAAGTTTGCTCATCATTCCAGAATTCTTATTGATGATAAATGTGTATGGACTGAAGGAATCTAAGAACTTTGAGGCCTTTACTTAATTCTTGCTCAATAGAATACAATTTTGGCTTAGGTGAAGTGTAACATGTTTGAACTTTGGCTTATTTTCCTTCATGCAGTAACATTTGTTGGGAGTGCTGTGCTAGGCATTGGTCTAAAAATAATGAATCATATACCAGGAGGAGGAGATCTCTAGAGATCCTGATGGGCATGTGCCCTCATCACATCCGACAGTAATGAATACTTCCGATTAAAAAATTTAACCTACACAAATATTTTTAAAGCCCATTTACCTTTCAAGGTATTTCACTTACAGTGATTTATTTGCTTTGGCATCTCTACTCTGAAGTCAATTTCAGAGCAAACTCTTGCATCTCATCCCCAATGGGGATGCATAGTATTTGTTAGTCTCTTGGCCCTTGTAGGGAATATTCCCATGGAAAGTAGGAATTTGCCTTGTTGTGGTTTTCAGCTTTCCTCATAATTTTCTCCATTGCTCCCATATCGCACTCAGCTAGAATAAAAACCCTGAGATAAATACCACATTAATCACATTAGAAAATTTAAGGAAAGGGCTTAAAAGGAAGGGAAGAATATTTCCTTTCCTTAATGTCATTCATAAAACTCATCATATGAATCTGTAGTGATTAAGAGTCCTGTCAAGAATTTCAATAACAGTTTTCATATGTTAACTTACTCTAAGGAATTCAAAATGCAGGTGTATTCAGATTTTAAAGTCTATTTTTATCCTTGGCTTAATGGAAGGGAAAATTGGGTGGTTATTTATTTTAAAACAGAGTATATCCTGAAATGCACAAGTAGATATATGACATGTAGCAAGTAAGGAACAGATATTATCATCCATAATTTATAAGTAGAAAAACTAAGTAAGACATGATGATTTGGCTACAAAATTTGATCATGGTTATAGGAGAAATTGGAAGTGAGGAAGGTTTGGCATTTGGGTTTTAGATAGACCCTAAAAAAGTCAAGAAGCTAAAAGTAGTGTCAGTTTTCCATATAGGTATATTGACACTTGAGAAAGTTAACTTCAAATTATGTTTTTAGGAATACATTACATAGTAATACATTATTTTTCATATTGGGACTTTGATATGCTTCTAAAATCTAATATCATATCTCTGGTACTACTGGGAAATAACTTTTATTATAGCAACTGTCACAGGTTTGTTAGAAACTGAGGAGTGGTAATTATATGGCCTAACTCAGTCTCCACGGAGCATATGTAATAAATAATGGTAGGAAAATTATCTTACAGGTACATGAAGTTCTCCCAGTAAGTATAAAAATGGAATATAACAATTAATTTGTCAAAAGAAATTAATTGTAATCAGTGTATAAAAATAAAAGGGATTATTTGAGAATTTGGTGATCTGTTTCCTGAAAGAATATTAGAATAAAGAATAAGGAAGCTTAAGATTGGACAGAATCATTAGGAGAAATGTATTTTTACCTCTCCTGCTAGCCTGATACTAAGCCACACATGCCAAGGCCAAGGAAGGGCTTGTTTAATGAGGAAGTTATCCCTGGATCTTCTATCTCTTTTTAAAATAAGGAGAAGTGATGGGTCCTGATATTTTTCAGTCTGTAGTGTGGATCTACTCAACGCAGAAAGTTAATCTCTGGAAACTTTTGAGATATCAATCATCATTCGGTTTTATTTTTTATGGTAGATATACTAGTGCATAGAATTTGGGGGTAATCAAATGAAACAGAAAGACATTTATTCTCTTTAAATACAGTGTATGTCCAAGGGACTCCTATGTATCCCTGGACACATGATGGGTACCTGATCAGTGTTGAATTGGATTCTGTCTATTCCATACTTCCCATTATCTTTGCTTCTGTTTGAACTTACAAAAACCCATTTCTTTTTCAAGATTTTATTTATTTATTTGCCAGAGAGAGAGAGAGAGAGAGAGCGAGCACATAAGCAGCGGGAGTGGCAGGCAGTAGGAGAGAGAGAAGCAGGCTCCCCGCGGAGCAGGGAGCCCAGTGTGGGGCTCCATGTAGGCCTCAATCCCAGGACCCTGGGATCATGACCTAAGATGAAGGCAGACACTTAACAGACTGAGCCACCCAGCACCCTGCGAAAACCCATTTTTTAAACTATGGTTTGAGGAATGACATATAGTTGTGTTTTGCAATACAGACTTAAGTTTATTGATAACATTTTAAAGAACTATTAGGGAATAATAAGGAATGTGTTATTACTCCATTTTGGGCTCCGGGGTTCCAGAAATATCCGGGATACACTAACTTAGCATTACTGAGATGTTTTATTTCTTGTTACAAAATGACTACAGGATTAAAAAAGAAGAGGAAAAAGAGGTCATTTGACTTATTTCACATACTCTAAGTAGAATAAATTAGGACAAATTAGGATTCACGTGGCTGAATGCCGATGTCTTCCTTCTACAAAGAAAGCAATGCATAGATTTTCCAATTTAGTCTAAGAATTTCATAGTTTGCCAATATGATATCCACTTTGAATTTGTTCTGAGGAAATGGCTGTTTTCTAGTCCTTTTCTTGCCTTTAGCCTTGTCTGTGACATTTGTACTAGGGGCATTCTTTAACCCAGTCTACTTGCTGGTGTTCTTCCCCCCCCCCACCCCAAGAGTTAGCATCGACATTAAAGGATCCACACGAGGCTCTGGGAAGAGCTCAGTATGCATATTTCCTTGTTGCTGTAGGACAGGAATGGAATCTAGTCATTAAACTTTAGTTAGATACTATGTCATTGCAAACTAGAGAAATGCTGATCAGAAAGGGTCCATCAGAGTCTAGAGCTGGATGGGACCTCATGATGATCATGATTTTAACTCTAGTTATTTCTTGCTGTGAATATCCAAGTCCAGGTTTATGACAACGAGGTCATAAGCTGAAGCTGAACTATTTTTTTTTAAGTGGATATTGGTGACAGTATTTATAACATAAACCGTATAAAAGCCTATTTCAGAGGCACATCCTTTTTGAGATTTTTTGGATGCCGCCTCACATCTCAGTGTATTGAGATAAAACTTGGCAGGAGTAACTGTCAGATGCCTGAGCTAGGCAGCTCAGTGGATCACCCTGGTTCATTTTAAAATTTATATGTGTATACCTACGTGTTTGAAAATAACGAAAATGCATTTTCCTTTCGGTCTTAGTCTGCTCCAGTGGGTTCTGTTCAGGTGTCTCCTCCCAGCTTGTACACAGCTGCTTCCTCACTGTGTGCTGCCATGGTCTTCCTTCCGTGCCTGTGCTTGGAGAGAGAGCACGATCTCTCTTCCTCTTGTAAGACCACCAGTCCTATCGGATTAGGGCCTCACCCTTCTGACCTCACTTAACCTTAACTACTTCCGAAAAGCCCTATCTCCAAATTCAGTCACCTTGGGGGTTAGGGCTTAAACATAGGAATTTGGGGAGGACACACACAGTTCCATCCACAGCCCTTTCAGTGAGGGATGTAAGTTGGTATAACCACCTCAGTGTTTTTTAATCTCGTTTCCCAGCTTATTCCTGAAGGCCCTACAGCTTCCACTGGAACAGCCGGAAGTCTGAATGTTTGTTTGTTTGTTTGTTTAAGATTTCATTTATTTATTTGAGAGAGAGAATGCGAAAGACAGAGCATGAGTGGAGGGGGAGGGGCAGGGGAAGAGGGAGAAGCAGACTCTCCACTGAGCCTGATGCGCGACTTGATCCCAGGACCCTGGGATCATGACCTGAGCCGAAGGCAGATGCGTAACCAACTGAGCCCCCCAGGCGCCCAGTCTGAATGTTTCTAATGGGAATTCGGAGCCAGTGAACTGATATGTGGGGGTGCAGCGGGGTGGCAGGGCTCTGTGCTCATGCTGGTAGTGAGGAGTGAGTCCCAAGGAGGTGGTTTTTACTGCGTTTACAGATTGCTGCTTCTGTCAAATTTCCGTAAAAATAAAGTGTAGTAGATTCAGCTAGTGACCACAATTCTTAGGCTAGCTTGGGCATTTCATTTGCTACCTTAGCTCTTTAAGGCTTAGGAACCACTGTTTAGTAAATTTCTGCCTTTGTTTTCTGTTCTGGGAGTGACTCGCTGTCAGGACCTAGTGAAATGACACCTTGGATTCTGAGGCAAGGAAATGAGGGTGGTTGGCTGTGCGATGGCCACTGGCCTCTGATGGACAGTGAACTCATGCTTAGTGTTTCTAGAACTCAAGGGAAGTCACCTCTCGCGTCTTTATACCATGCAGCTCTTGTTCTCATTTTTGACGATGGTTCTGAAAGTGACCAGATGACCAGTCATTGTTCTATGGAATGCGTCAGAATAAAACTCTGGAGCTGTTCCCACCTGAGTCTCATGATGTAACAGCCTAGGAGCCTGCATCTCCTTGGTAGATGCCCCCTTCGGCTCACCTTCTCATAGGATCCTGTTTGTCCAGCTTAGACATCCCAAACGGGGCTCTGCTTTCCTTTATCAAGTGCCACACAGCGCAGACCATCCCAGAGGGAGAGATGAAAGGACACTAACTAGAACTGTCTGGTATGCCACCTTCCAACAGTTGATCCAGTCCGAGTACCAGAATGAGGAGCACACACAGGGCATGGCCCTTGTGCCAGGGATACCCTGCAATGTCTCCGGGTTGATCTTTGAGCATATTTAAATTTTTTTTTGTGTGTGAGAGAGAGAATGAGAGAGAGCACGAGAGGGGGGAGGGTCAGAGGGAGAAGCAGACTCCCCGCCGAGCAGGGAGCCCGATGCGGGACTCGATCCCGGGACTCCAGGATCATGACCTGAGCCGAAGGCAGTCGCTTAACCAACTGAGCCACCCAGGCGCCCTAATTGGTATAATTAAATGATAATGTTTAAAATATATCAATTAAAGCAATATCTACTTAATTGATTTTAAACATTATCATTTATACTATCATATCTTTTATACTATGAAGGGTCATCATTCATATTATTTTTTTTTAAAGGTTTTATTTATTTATTTGAG
>NC_138373.1:87135759-87184949 GCF_054177405.1 Leptonychotes weddellii
AAGGCAGTCGCTTAACCAACTGAGCCACCCAGGCGCCCTAATTGGTATAATTAAATGATAATGTTTAAAATATATCAATTAAAGCAATATCTACTTAATTGATTTTAAACATTATCATTTATACTATCATATCTTTTATACTATGAAGGGTCATCATTCATATTATTTTTTTTTAAAGGTTTTATTTATTTATTTGAGACAGAATGAGAGAGAGAGAGAGCACATGAGAGGGGGAGGGTCAGAGGCAGAAGCAGGCTCCCCACCGAGCAGGGAGCCCGATGCGGGACTCGATCCCGGGACTCCAGGATCATGACCTGAGCCGAAGGCAGTCGCCCAACCAACTGAGCCACCCAGGCGCCCGATCTTTGAGCATATTTAAAGCGGACCTTCTAGAGCCATGTCCCCTGCCTAACAGCCAAGAGTGTGTTTGAGTGCTGTGTTTCCTGGATGCGGGCAAAAGGCCAGTCGGTGACCGGACACCGAAAAGCAAAGGGTTTGCTCACAGACAGCCTTCTCAGATGCTGCTGAAGAAGTGCTGTCAGGGCCTGCTTCTGTTGTTGCTGAAATGAGCAACGCTCTGCCCTGGCTGGGAGAGGCTGCAAGAAACCTGGGGGTTGCTGCTGTCTGCGCGGCATCCCACTCCACTGTTGTTTTGAAAGTGTTTGATTCAGCATTCATTGTAACGAGCCATTAAAATACCCTTTAAGAGAGGTTATTGCCAAGGAAGGCCTCTCTTGTGTGGAAGATAATGACAGGTGACAAGGAAAGAGGGGGACTTGCTAATGTGTTAACTAGACCCTGACTAGGGAGAGAATTTTGGCTTTATTACCAGGGAGAAAAGAAGTAACACTTAGCAGCTTCCTTCTAAAGTATCAGGTGTGGTACACATATCAGGCCAGTAGGCTCAGGCTGAGTCTTATCTCACATTTAGCTGTGCCAGGAACGCTGTGAAGGAAAGAGGCCTTTTCCAAGATAAGGGAAATAGCATTTCAGGGTTCATCATTTCCGCTGGAGGGCGGAGTGTGCTGCTTACTTAGGGACAGTGCAGGACGACCATCCCTCCCTCGGTGAAAGGGGGGAGCGTCCAAGGCCACGAGCGAGCAAACCAGGTCTCCGTGAGGTGAAGACATTATAATCAATGAAAAATAATTCCTCTAGGACTGCATGTAGATGAGAGACAGAACCCAGCCATTTCAGTTTATATGTTACATGTTCAGTGGGGTGATGCACTTCTCTCATGCAATCAGCTCATCAGATTCTGAAACAGAAGGATCAAACCCACGCACGTTGGCTTCGTCTCATAATCTTTTTGTGAACAGGTAGTTTGGGATGCCTATTAAACATTTCGATCTGAGTTAAGGGTTCTGAGACCAAATAGAATTTTTTAAATGAACATAGGGTGACTGTAACTATTGTGTTATAGAACCCTCAATAAATAATTCGCATCCAGTCACTGAATCTGGTGCGTCACAAATTTTTCCACCTTGAGACCTCCCTGAGGCCTCGCTCCCCTTCTCCCTGTCCTCACACACATCACAAAAAGCTCAGTGTCTAGCTAACCCATGTTGCCATGGAAGGGAACAGGAGAAATGCTAGAGAGGCTGCAGGCTGCTTGGGGATACTGACCTCTTCATTTTGAAAAGGACAAAACAAACACTTTTCAAAGGAGAAGTGATATTACTATATATTACTTAATGTTACATTATAGCCTGTTTTTTTCCTTTTAAAAAGTGCTCTCAATTAGAAAAGCCACTTGATAATATTTTTTAAGGGTTGAACAGGGTGGTTCTCTCATTTACACTCTTGTTACAGTGTTATATAATTGAATTTATATTGGTTTACTGCATAATTTCTGTGTGCTGTACTATTTCATAAATTTTTATTTATTGTACTGTTTCAGATATATGAATCCAGGTTATTCTTGTAGAATTATCTTTGCAATCATTTATAAAGTGGGACCCAATTTGAGAACCTACTTAATTATGCTGAGTGATAAGATCCAGCCCATAACTATACCACAGGAGGAGGCAAAAATCCACATTTCCAAGATTCCTTTCTCTTCTGAGGACTTGAAAAATCCCAAAGTGAAACAAATGAAGTATAAGTTGTTTATTTTTCCCACAAATATATAGCAATTCTATCCCTTCTGTTGATTCGTGGGAAATGCTAGAACACACTCTTTGTTTCTTTTACATTCTTTGAAAATGGATAATTTTGCAAATGTAGGTATTTATTGAATTCATTGGCGATTAGTTTCTGATTAATCACCACGAGAGTGAGTTAGGTGGTTTGTAAGAACAGAAACAGAAGCCTATATGAGAAAGAATACTTCAGGTTTTCACATCTTTTTTTTAAAATTTACTTTGAGAGAGGGGGTGGGGAGGGGGAGAGGGAGAGAGAGAATCTGAAGCGGACTCCCTACTGAGCATGGAGCCTGCCTAGGGGCTCCATCTCACCACCCCAAGATCATGACCTGAGCCGAAACTAAGAGTTGGATGCTTAACCAACTGAACCACCCAGGCACCCCTAGAGTTTCCACATCTTTGCCTGTCTCCGTTGGTCTTTCCATATGCCAGGGACAGTGCCCCCCAGGAGCTCAGTGTCTGGGAGAGGACACACAGACAACCAACTACAATTCAGTTTAAAAAACCAGGTACTGAGGTGGTGCCCTGAAGAAGATAACACAGGGGAGGCTCTGATTAACCCCATTTAGGGAGGATCAGAAAAGGCAAGGTGAGGGCGGTCTGAAATTGCAGGACAGGCATCAGCTTTGGAATGAAACAAATGTGGGTAGAATCCTAGCTCTATCGATTTGTAGCCATTTCCAAAAATCGTTGGTTTTGCTCCTTATTATCATTTTTGTGTGGGTTTGAATAAGTACCAGCAGCTCTAGGCAATTCTATGATTATTTTTAAATTATGAAATCTTTCAAGTATATAATAGCATGTAGAGAATAAGAAGACAACCACTTACTTATACCCAAGTTTGTCATTTTAATATTTTGTCATAAGTGTTTTGTTTTTTTTAAGAAAGAAAACATTACAATACCTGTTTCTTAGTCCTATTTACCTACCCCACCCTCCTTCTCCTGTTATCCACTCTCCTGAATTTGACATTTATTACACCTGTGCGTGTTTTCGTACTTTCTTATATGTATATAACCATAACCAATAATTAATTGTGTTTTATGTTTCAAATTTTATATAAATGGTAGCATAACATCATTTTTGCTCAACATTGTTTTTGAGATTCAATTATAATAGTACATGGATACCATTCATTCACTTTTGTTATGCTGTAATTCCTTATAGAAATATACAATTAACTTATTCTCCTGTAGATGAAAACTGAGGTTATTTTCAAAACTGGTTTTTGTTTTTTTTTTCAATTACAAAGTATTGTAATGGACATTCTTTCCCATGGCTCCCCATGCACTTATTTCAAAGATTCTTTAGGGCATATTCCTAGGAATTGACTTATTGGATCATAAGATATAGGCATCTTCAACTTGCTAGCTAGTGCCAGATCAGGACCACAAAGCCACAGTTGCATGAATTTATACTCCCACCAGCAGTAAATTAGAATTCCCACCAATCTACAACTTGTCAACATTACTTACTGTCAGGCAATTTACATTTTTGCACATCTTATTTATGTGCAATATCATGTTTTAATTTATGTTTTTCTGATTACTACAGGAGTTGAACATCTTTTAATGTTTACTGGCCATTTTTTTTGTTTTCTAGCATTTATTTACTCCACAAATACTGCCTGAGTTGTTTGTCTCTTACTTATTGATTTATAGGGTTTCTTATCTTTGTTATTTAACCTTTATGATTTTATCTACTGCAAATATCTCCTCTTAGTTGGTACCAGACCTCTCATCTTTGCTCATGGTGCCTTTGTTGTGAATAAGATTTAATTTTAACATATTTATATTTAACGATCTTTTTTATGGTAGGTGCTTTGATATGTTTTAAAGAAATCTCTCTCTACTCCAAGTCATAAAGATCTTTTTCTAGATTGTGTTCCCAAAATGTTGAAGGTTTGCTTTTGTATTTTTATCTTTAATCTATGTGTTCTAACTTTTTATATATGAGGTAAAGTAGTGTCTCATTTTTCTCAAACAAATTATTAATTGTTTTAGTACTATTTAATGAATAATTGGTCCTTTCTGTACTGAATGGCTATGTCCATTTATCATCTATCAGCTTTCCATATTGGATTTGAGGACTGTGTCTGTGAATCTCTTTAGTTTCATCATTTTATTTGTCATTCACTGTGCTGATACCACAATGTTTAAATTAACAGCGTCACAGGGCTCCTTGTGATGAAGAGGGTAGTGTAGCGGCTCACCTCCCCCCCTCACCACTCCCATCGTTTTCTTGTTCCAAATGGCCTTGGTGAGACTTAGCCATGTTCTCCTTCATATATATTTTAGAATTGGCCTTTGAGGTCCCAAGAAAAGTACTGTTGATTTGTACTTGATATACATGAGCAAAGAACCTCTCTCCATTTACCTGATGCTCTACAGTTTAGCCCCAAGGTGTCCAAAGGTAGATTTTCTTTCTATTTTTCCTACTGGGGACTTGTTATGTTTCTTGAATCTAAGATTTTTGTGTTTTCACCAATTCTGAAAAAATTTCAGAATATTTGAAATATTTGAAAAAAAATGTATTTTCTTTTTTTTTTTAAATACCGTCTCTTTCTTCAGTCTCTCCATTTCTGAAACTACTGTCAGAGGTAAGTTTGGACATCCTTATTTCATCTTCCCTGTTTTTCACCCTCTCCGCTGTGTGTCATATCTATCTCTCTGTTCTGTAGTTTGGATTATTTCCTCAGCTCTATCTTCTAGTTCACTGTTCCCCTTTTCAGTTGAGTTGAACCTGTCTGTTATATAGAGTTTTTCATTCCAATTTTTTTTTTTCATTTCTAGAACTTCTATGTTTACTGATGTTTTCTTTTTTAATATATCCCTAATGTTTTTTAAAATGCCCTGTTTTTTGTTCATGTTTTCTATTTCTTCTTTCATGGCTTCAGTTATTTTGAGTGTACTTTTTTTATAGGCTCTATTCTTTAGTTCCATTATTTGAAATTCACAAGCTTTAATTCTTAGAGAGTGTGTTAATGCACACACGTGCTGGCCTTTGCTAATGAAATGATTATTTATGTGTTTGCTATAATTAGTTCGTGAGTCATTTTCCAAGAGGCTTTCTTTATATGTAATAATTTGATGTGGCCTATTTGAGGGTGTAACCCTTCCAAATGGTTTGTCTTGCCAGGTGTCCCAGTGATATCATGAGCCTAGAGCCACTTTTTTTTTTTTTTTACTTAACCTATTTATTATGGAAAATTTCAAGCATACAAAAAAAGTAGATCAAATAGTATAATGTACACCTATGTTCCCATCACCCAGCTTTAATAATTATAAACTCATGGTCAATCTTGCTTCATCTGTATGCTCCTATACTCCACATCCACATACCACATATTGGTTTATTTTGAAGTAAATCCCAGATATTATATCATTTCATCCATAAATACATCACCATGTAAGTCAAAAGATGAAGACTAAAAAATAATCAAAATACTAATCATCCCTAACAAGTTAACAATTTCTTAATAGGATCAAATCAGTGTTCAAATATCCATGATTAACTCATGAATATTTCTTCACACTTTGTCAGAATCAGGATCCCAATAAGATCTATACACTGCAATGAGTTTATATATTTCTTATGTTTCCTTTACTCAAAGATTTACCCTTTCCCTCTCCTTTCAATCAAAGTGTGCTCTCTCTCTCTCTCCCTCCCTCGCCTCCCCTTACCTTCCTCTTTCTCTCCCCTTCACAATTTTTTTGTTGAAAAAATGAAGGTTTTGTTTTGTTTTTTCAGGACTACTTTCTCAAAACCACCTCCACCCCGCCCCCCATCAGCTAAAACAGAATACTTGTCTTGATGACTTCCAGCGCTAGTGGGTTCATTATTTTCTTGTCATGTAAAGGTGTAGCCATTTGAGGGGCCTAGATTTATGCCATGGTCTTAGCTCCATCTCTTAGCCAATAGAAGCTCAGAACATTTTAAAGTATTTTATAGCAAGAAGGGTTTCCTAACAGTCCTTACTTTTATGCAGAAATAAAACCTGTTGGTGTTTTAAAAAATCATCTTTGGATCAACTTGCAGGTTTCTTTACCTCTCTGAGTCACAATTTTCTATAAGGTGGAGTACTATTTTTTACTTATAGCATTGTTTCAGGAAATAAATGAGCTTAATATATACGAAGTGGGTAATGCACAAAAGGTACCCTTTCTGGGTAGAGGAGATTCTTGAGCAGGGTTTGAAGGATGAATAATGCTGGATTCAAAGTAGTTGAAGGGGGGGGGTACTGTATCAGGAGGATAAAAAAGTAAAAGGACATTTTAGGTGGAAGACACAATTCATGTCCTAAACTCAATTTTCATCCACAACCAACTTTATTGCTTCACAATTCTGTTGTTTGTGTTCATTCAGTTTTTTGAGGATGTAATTGAAAAAATTCCCAGTAGTTACTATCAAATATGAATCTTAACATAGACACAAAAATCTGTTATAATATTAAAATAAGACCCAAACCAAAAGGATTCTACTTGAATGTCTCCATGATAAGTCATGTGTTAGGATAGTTGTTGGATTTTTCTTCTGTTTTCTGAGTTGATACAATGCTCAGTTGTGAGATTGATTGGTTTAAAATGAGCTATTTGCAGTAATCTTTAGGCAAGGTTTTTGGAACTTATGAATTGTAGCAACTTCGTGCTGGCACATCTCTCAAAGATCTCCCTAGCTTTCCAGCCTTACTTTGGCAGGGACATCAAGAAAAGCACACTATATCCATAGGATTTGGGGGATTCAGGCTCCTTTCATCCAGCTGCTGGTCACAGATTCCAACTCCTTTTTAACAGTTCTATCAGGGTAGTTTTCTATTATCTTATAAAACAACAAATGAGATACAAGTAAACATCTGCAAAGCACAATGTGTGCTGAGAAATAAGGCAGTCACTTGACAAGCACATTTCCTTCCCACTCTGTGCTGGTACTACAGATCTGGCTGAACCACACAGTGATGAAATTACAATGCCACGTTGGCTAAGAAGGTTCAAATTAAAAATATATGTAATACAAAGAAATATAAAGATATATAATACATGTAAATATATTTTATATATTTCTGGTTATCGGGTAGTTTGAAATCATGATAAAAGCCAACACTTTGAATTAGAAAGGATGTATGCTACCACGGGAAAAGATTTCAGCCTGGTGTGTAAGTGCTCATTAATACTCCCTACTCCTTTTTTTTTTTTTCCCAATAAAGATTGATTGATTGATTGATTGATTGATTGATTTGAGAGAGAGAGAGAGAGAGAGCACACAGTGGGAGGCGGCAGAGGGAGAGAGAGAATCTCCAGCAGACACCCCACTGAGTGCAGAGCCTGAGGCGGGCTCCAGGCGGGGCTTGACCCCACGACCCCACGACCCTGAGATCATGACCTGAGCCAAAATCAAGAGTGGACACAACCGACTGAGCCATCCAGGTGCCTCAATACTCCCTACTTCTTTACCAACTAGTCAGAGCTTTGATTTCAACAGAACAGGTGACTCTATCTCATTGTTGATGATTACATGAGCAATGATTTCCTTAGAATTGCCTCATTACTTCTTAGAAATCTTGTGTTTACAGTGTATTTTCCAGAGAAATCTAGATAGAGCCAAGTTCTAGGTGATGATAGGCCTGCTTTGTTTTTCAACTTAATTCATTACCACATTAAATTATTTATTTTGCATACCACATTTGAAAAGTCTGTACATTTACAGTAATTCAGACATGGACCTGTCAGGTATCAGCTCCTCAGTCAAAAGGACAATCATAATAATAAAGGGGAGAAAAAGACTGAGAGGACATTATAGATGGTCTAAACTCCGGTATGACTGAGCAAGTGTCATTTCCCTTTAGACTCTGAAAAGAAATAATTTTCTGTGATAGAATTGCTTATCCAGAATTGCCTTTTCACGGAGAGATTTTGACCCGGATCTCTACCAGCTTCTTTTAAAAATAATCTCTTGGCTTGTCTTCGCAAAACAAATATTACAAATTGTACCCCCAGCCCCCACAGGAGGCTGGGGAAATGTATAGATGAAGATGTGTGCTCTAACCCCAACTCTTCCCAGGCCAAGTGGAATTTAGTTCTTGAATGAAGAGAATTTTTCTGCACCAAAGCTGTCCATTGGCAATTTTTACTCTAAGGAAAAAACAAAAGTAAAAAGAGTAAAACAGTAAAGCTCTGGGGTTGTAGATTCCTAAGACAAATGAAAAGGCTCTGAATCTCTTCCTGATAATTTCATAAGCCACATAAAACTCTCTTTAGCAGAAGTTGCTAGACGTAAGAGGTTGTTGCTAGCTATAGTTTTGTTTATAGTGGAAAAGAAGCTACTACTTTGCTTTAGAGTTGTTTTTTTTTTTTTTAAATTTGTAATGAATGATCTGGGCTTTAATGCCTGTACATTAATATTCGTAGTGTTTAGAGACAGCTACACTTTTGTCTTGCATCTTGATGTTCAATTCTGTCATAAGCTCTCCTGTTGATTTTGAATCTTTATATTTATATGCCTATCGCCTTTGGAATTTCCCATTAATATCCGTGCACTACGTTTGGCTAAAACAGTTCTACTTAAAAAAAAAAAAAGTAATATTAATCTTGGATATGCTTAGGACAGAAAATATTTTTAGCTGAACAGCATTTTTTTTTTCCGGAAATTAAATACTTGTCTTTGTAAAACCATAATAGCGTCATCAGAGAAACATATACAACTCGCATGGTTACCAAGGTTGACATTTCCTGGGTATTAGAGCATAAATAGGTTTGAAGCAAAAAGGAAAAGAAGCAGAAAAAGAATTGTATAACTCTTAGGTGTTTGCAAACTATTTATGTCAACAATACTGGGAAGATTTTTGAGAAGTGGGCCCTTGCTATGAAAGCAAAAGTAGCCCAAGTCACAAAATGAATGGATTCATTTATTCATTTGACATATGTGCTGGGTATTGTATGACATCCTTTACATATACTGTCTCCTATAGGCCTTAGAGCCATTTTCAAAGTAGGCATTGTTGGTCATCTCACAGATGATGGAACTGAGGCTTGAAGAGGTTAGCTTGTCCCAGACAAAAAGCTAGAATGTGGTGGAGGTGGGTTTTGAACCCAAGTCTGTCAGATCCAGAGCTAAGATATGTTGCCTCCATCTCTATCTTTAGGCATGCAACCCACTTTGCTGTAAAACTTTATATAGTTACCCTCTGTTGCCCCTTTTCTGGGGACATGTGTATGTTATCTTTAGTGGAGCCTGTTAGATCTTAGGTAACTTACAGTGCGTACATGTTGTTGAAATAACAGAAAGAGCGAGGCTCTCATAAGAAACAACTGTGAGTCCACCATCTTTTTAAAGGTGTGGTGGGCATTACCAGTTCAGTGTTTAAGGGGGGAACATAGCACCTTGAGGATTTATTGTTTGTATCTTGCTAATTACTATATGTCATGTTTGTGGGGAAAAGAAGCAATGATGTAAAGTCCTATGTCCTCCATGGCTCTTCCCAACAACTGACATGTATCTATGTCGACCAATTTGTTTATGGTCTGCCTGTCCACTTTATTTTTTTATTTTTATTTTTTTAAGATTTTATTTATTTATTTGACACAGAGAGAGAGAGACAGCTGGAGAGGGAACACAAGCAGGGGGAGTGGGAGAGGGAGAAGCAGGCTTCCCGCGGAGCAGGGAGCCCGATGCGGGGCTGGATCTCAGGACCCTGGGATCATGACCTGAGCCGAAGACAGACCCCTAATGACTGAGCCATCCAGGTGCCCCTGCCTGTCCACTTTAAAACATTGGCTTTATCAAGGCAGTCATTTTTGTCTCTTCTCTTTACTGAGGTATCTCCAGACCCTCAAAGAGTACCTGGCACGCGGTAGGTACAAAATGAATATTTGTTGAAGGGACAAAATGAGCTTATTTCTAAGATGGGTTAGAGGGCTACATTTATATGTATTAATCATTTCAGCTCAAATTTAAGCGTAAGTTATACTGGCACAGTTTGAGGTCATATGAGATGGGAAAAAAATATAAAACCTACTACAATTGCAGGCGCATTATTTATGATCCTTAACACAAATTATAAAGAATTATTTTCTGTTACACATGAAGAGGCGGAGTCTTAAAGACTACATCACCTTCCCCAAGCCTGGCCAATCATTTGCATCTGAAAGACTGTTTTGCACACTTCTCCTTTCAGCATAGGAGAAGAGCAGATGCTGAAATGTTCTCCACATTTCTGCAGTTCCCATTTCACTCCCAGTGCTGTCCAGATTCCTCCATGGGGGCGGCCAGGCTGTGTGATGGTTGAGAGCCAGGCTCTGGACTCTTGGTACAGCCCTCAGCTCTGTATTTGCTCTGTGATTTTGAGCATAAAACCCTTCTGAGGCTTAGTTTCCTCATCTATGAAATGGGGCTAATAACAGTGACTACTTCATAGGATTTTCATGAAGACCCAATGGGATAATTTACCTAGAGTGCTTAATTGTAATGTCTGGCACATAAAAGTGCTGAAAGTTGGCCTTAAGATGTCTAAACATCTAGACTTGATAATTAGTTTTTCTTGTGTAAATATAAAGATCATGGCAAATATCCACTGGTATCCACTAATACAAAGTAGACTGCGTGGTATTTGTAACCAAGACAGTACACGTGTTATCAATTTTATTTAATTAATTAATTTATTTTTTGGTAATACATTTGTGAGCCCTGGGGCGCCTGGGTGGCTCAGTTGGTTAAGCAACTGCCTTCGGCTCAGGTCATGATCCTGGAGTCCCAGGATCGAGTCCCTCATCAGGCTCCCTGCTTGGCGGGGAGTCTGCTTCTCCCTCTGGCCCTCCTCCCTCTCATGCTCTCTGTCTCTCATTCTCTCTGTCTCAAATAAATAAATAAAATCTTTAAAAAAAAATACATTTGTGAGCCCTTAAATATGCTCTAAATTTGGTCTACTCTAATAAACGTGTAAGTGACTTGCAATAATAATTATTATAATAATTACTACCAGTTATTTCTTAGGCATTATTGTAGGCACCTTATTTACCTTATCTTTACTCTTTGAATTAACCACCAAAAGAAGGCATTATTGTCTCTATTTTATAGATGGGGAAACTGAGGCTAAGAAGAATTAAATAACTTTGTCCAAGATCATTTAGCTAGAAAAATAATAGAGTCAAGCATCAACCCTAGCCTACAGTTTCCCCCCGTGTGGCATTTAATTATACTTATAGTTTCCTACTTGATTTTAACAAAACTAAATAACAGTTACCATTGTTGAACAAACTGTTAATTAATGTTTCATGCTTTTGAGAGTTATTTTCACCTTTCTTACCGCATCTGATTAGGAGGAGTATTTTTGAGTCCTTTTATCGTGCTTTACCCAAAAATGTAATTTAAATAATAACTAATAATAATAACTATGGGGCGGGAATAACCTCATAATTCTACCATACTTAAGTCCCATTTAACACCAAAAACTTTATTGTCTTTAAAAAATAATACACAGGGGCGCCTCGGTGGCTCAGATGGTTAAGCGTCTGCCTTCGGCTCAGGTCATGATCCCAGGGTCCTGGGATCGAGCCCCGCATCGGGCTCCTGGCTCAGCGGGGAGCCTGCTTCTCCCTCCTCCTCTGCCTCTCCCCCTGCTCATGCTCTCTCTCTCTCTGTATCTCTGTGTCTCAAATGAATAAATAAAAAAACTTATTAAAAAAAATAAAAAATACACAGGAGGAAAAAAAAACACAATTGATTCAATGTCCCTTACACTTAGGAAGGATGAGGGGTTTTGATGAGTGAATAGTAAGGAAGGATTTGTATGAGCTGCTGTTGACTCCTCATATTCCCTCTTGGTCATTACCCACAGCAATTAATTTTCCTATGCCTCAGTTCTTCAGCAAAGTAGGGATTAAACTGTGAATTTCCAAAGGGCAAAGAGGGTATCTTATTCTTCTTTCTAGTCCCAGTATCTACCTCAATAAAGGTTGTTGAGCTAACCTCAGTGGGAAGTAATACTGATATCAGGGTGACCGTTAATAGCAAGATCTGAAAGATTACATTGTACCAGTTCTTACTCCATTTCCACAAATTAGGAGATGAATATTAGGATTTGTCTCTGGGTCTCTCCCTTGCATCTTTATATTTGATTCTGCAGGCTGGTTTCAGGGATTCCAAAGAACTAGGAAAGAGTAATGTGCCAAACTTTCCTCTTTAGTTGCAAACTAGTCTCACTTGGTTACCAGATGCTTCTGTAAGAGCAGGGACTCACAGGAAGCAGAGAATGGGGTAGAGGTGCCAGGATGTGCTCCGGGCTTGAGAGAGCAGACTGTGCACATCTCTTCCCAACACCAAGTTCAGTGACTTCACGTTGATAGCAATGAAGGATTTTTCCCTCCAGTTTTAAGGGTTCCTACAGTAGGAAAGACTAAATTTCTTTATGAGGAAATTATTGTTATTATATCTCATTATTAGTTATAATAAACAAGTCTTTTATAGGAAACTCCGCTTGTCAGTGCATCACTCCAGATCCCAATCTTTCAGATAAACCCCATACCAGGTGTCAACATGAAGAAGACTATGTTTTTAGCTTAGACTAGTGGTTCTCAAAGTGTTGTTTTAGGACTAGCAATGTTACCCAGTAATTTGTTAAAAATGCAAATTTTTGGTCTCCACCCCAGACCAATTGGATCAGAAATTCTGGGGATGGGGCCAGTTTTTACCAAGTCCTTCTGAACCACTGGCTTCGACTTTGTCTTACCATAAGGCCGTGGCAATGAGAATCTGGTAAAAATGCTTAAGTGATGCTAAAATATTCTCTCCCATCCTTCTGAAATCTCGATCCAATAAACATTCCTTAGTAGATCCTCATGAAATGTTCTTTTGTATATTATTTAAATCTCTGATACACTATGTGTTAATCAACAATTCTCCCAAGTGAGACTGCATTCGGGTCGACAGATCGCCATGTTGATCATTTGTTGAAAAAGATTTGTAATAGTCTCCCTTAAATCCTATTTAATAGATGAAAATCCAGACATTCTCTTAAGAAACATCCAGAGGAAGACTTACAGTTCTGCTACATCTCTCGTTGATCAATTCTCTGTTCAAACAGGAGAAGAGAGTTCATCTTGTTACTATATTGACTGAATATAAAGGTGAAAGTTGATTAACTTACAGAAATAGAGTCACATTTCAGGTACACAGATGAAAGGGCTGGGGTGGAAGGAGGAGAGAGACTTTGAAAGGCATTTGACAGGGGAAGGTTGTATTCCCCAGGTAGCCCTGTCAAGCAGCTCTGTCGACAACAAAAAGAAGAAAACAAATAAATTGGAGGTTGTGTGAATGTCGCAAGACCAGAATATAAATCCGGACGACATGGAGAGAAGTCAATATCAGTAATTCACATTCTCACAAAATGTTTTACACTGGTATCTTCTAGCTATGCCAGAATGAAAAGGAAAAAAATAATATGTAGGTAAATCTCCCAGACACTGGTCCGGCATTCACCTTTTTTGCATAATGCCAGCCCTTAAAAAGCCTCACTGCAGGCACAATAGGCCTACTGATGAAAACAAAGACAATGTGTGACAAGACTCAAGACTCCTACATCTAGAAATGGATCTAACACTCAGGGAACATTTCATTCCTGTCTAACTTTCTAACTCACAAGAAAGAGTGAAGCCTTCACTTTGAGCAGATAAAGAATATCTTTAGACAGAAAGTGGAATGTAGGACTTGGGTTTTCTTTTGATGCTAAACAAACTGTAGAAACATGCATCTAAAAATTGATTGAAGATGATAGTAGTCATCTTTTTTCCCATTAAAAAGAAAATCATTCCAAGCTTCTGTTATCTGTCTGTACATGGACTAAATCTTCCCAGGCTCTTAAAGCCCACATGTCCTTTCCCCAGTGCCACCCCGTTCTTGTTTGGCTTTGTGCTCAGTGATACCACCTGTTCACCCCAGGCCTGGGTGTCTGGTCCAATGAGGGCCTTCTTGAAAACCTTACATAACTGTTTTTTTGTTTTGTTTTGTTTTGTTTTTCCTGTTCCATGGGCCTCACCTCACCAAATCTAATGGAAGCTCTGGCCCAGAATCCAGGAATGTTGTTCCAGATAGACCTGGCGGGTCTCACTGCTCATTAACATGAGCTCCTCCTCCCTGCCTGGGAAGTCAGAACACCCTGTCTTCCTGGGGCATCCATGGCCTGCCAGCTCAGGAAACGAGACCCTTCGTCTGGCGTGAGAAATCTGGATTCCTCCCCATGGCCATAAAACGTTCAGTTTTAAGTTTCAATAAATACTACTCTTCTAAAAGGTGCTAAACACCAATAAACTGTCTGATAAAGAAGTATTGTTCTAACATGTGGATCTGTAGGTGAGAAAAAGAAGTTCGCCCCTCCTGGAGCCTCCCGAGCCCTAGCAGAAGGCTAAGAAATGAAAGTGTGTTGAATGTATTCAGGCTTTATAGCAAAGACCCTCTACAAGGACCTAAAAGTGAAATCCCAAAATCCAAAAGGACAGTTTCATAATATTTAGACATGTTATGATGTACCACCAAAATTATAAGTATGTTTGAGATGCCTTCCGTTCAAAAGAGTCAAAAGTTTTGCATAACTGGGCAACTTCCTTGGCTCTTTTCTGTTTTCACTAGACTCTCTGGATGATCTAGCATTTCTGATGGTTTCAATGACTTCATGTATGTTGATGACTAACAAGTGCTTCTCTCCAGCTCAGACATCCTTCCTGAGCTCTAGGGCCATGTGGCTGAGCTTTGAATCCCTGTGGGCAGCATCACTTTCCACTCCCATTCTGCTCTCTTGTGTCTCCCTAAATGTCAGCACCATCCACCTGGCAGCTCAAGTCAGGTCGCTGAGCACCTTCCTGGCCCCTCCCGCCCCTGCAGGCTTCACCTCTGGTGGTTTTCAGAGCCTAAGGATTCTGTTTCCCTCCTGTCGCTTCAACACACCCACTCTCTCTCCCCACTGCTAGCTGAGCTCAGGCACTCACCATTTCTCCACAGATGCACCAGGGCCTCTCAGCTAGTCTTCCTTTCCCAATCCATTCTTCACGGCCAGAAGGGCCATTCTAAAAGGCCATGTAGATTGTACCATTCCACTGTGCTGAACGCCCCAGATGGAAACAAAAGTCATTTGTGACCTACCTCCTGTCCATCTCTATAAACACATCTTTCACTGTTTCTTCTCTAATCTTCTGCACTGGGGCTATGGGAGTCCTCGAATGTTTACTCTGCATCTCTCCATGCTTTTGTACCTACTAGTACTTTCTTTATTCTTCCTCACATTCCTCTCCTAACTAATTTCTGCTTATCCTTCAAAATCCATCTCCCTTCAGGAAGTGTCCCCAAGTTGCCTTTGGGGTTGATCACCGCTCCTGGGTATGATGGCAGACGAGGTCTTAGTACTTACATGGTATTCTAACTTCATTGTCCTCTCTTTCCCCACTGCACTGGGAGAGAGCTCTTGGAAGGCTGAGGCTCTGTCTTTTCACCTCTCAATTCCCAGAGCCATGCACAAGGTCTGGCTAGTGTATGTTCTCAAAACAGTTCTGTCAGTTGACTAAGAGAAATGCCCTACAATGAGGTCATATGTTCCTGTGCACCTTCTTTCTGGAAACTGGCCTAAATTAAGGCTACAAAGAAGTAGATACTACTAAAGTGGGAAAATTTGTTCAAGCAAGGCACAGAGTCAGATTTTAAGATGTGGGTCATTTAGGCCTGATTATGGGAATGTGTCTCTCATGAAGACAGAGGAGAGTCTTGGCAGGTGCCCACTTCACAACAGCCTCTAGAGACAAAGACAGTTATATGGGAGAGAGCTGGACCCTGGGTACTTGCAGACAGATGTGAACAGGGGTGTACAGGCATGTGCTTAGGGATTTAACACTCCACATAAAAGCAAGATGGAGAAGCCTCCATCTGTTTTGTTGCCAATAAGCAAAAAAAAAAAAAAAAAGGTCTTTCTTCCATTGTTTCAGTTCTGTAAATTTGTAATGTGAGAATACATAGTAAGCCCCTACAGGCCTGATCAAACTTATACCTCAATTAGATTCTTTTTTAAAGATTTTATTTATTTATTTGACAGAGAGATAGAGAGCACAAGTAGACAGAGAGGCAGGCAGAGGGAGAGGGAGAAGCAGGCTCCCCGCGGAGCAGGGAGCCCGATGCGGGACTCGATCCCAGGACCCCGGGATCATGACCTGAGCCGAAGGCAGCTGATTAACCAACTGAGCCACCCAGTCGCCCCTCAATTAGATAATTTTTAAAAATGAATTTTGAGAAAGAAATCCATCCCTGACCTGGGAATGACAGCCATGTTGTGGGCTCTACACGTAACTTCAAGATCATTACTTCTGCATCTGCCAGTGCTTTGCCAAAAAGCTGCCTCCCTGGGTCCTACCTACTTTGTTTTCCACCCAGCTCTCTCCAACCTGTGCCATGCTCATGTATTTTAATGCTGCATCTCTCCCCTGGGAATGTTACTATTAAGTTATCAGCCAGTCCTAATGATGGAAAAGCCTGTACTAAAAGCAGGCTTGGCTTTTGGCTTCGTGGCCCAGTAGAAACCTGAACAACTCTCGACTTGGGAACCTATGAGGGCAGAAGCAACTTATTGATTATGTCCAGGGGAGAATAGGATAGAAGCATTACCTTAAAATGCTATGTTGGCATTGTAAGTAAACAGCTCTCCCACCCTGTGGTGTAAAGCTAGCCCTAGGGGTGGAAATGATCACCAAACCAGTCATTTAATGACTTGCCAGGTGATACTCAGCCACCCTTCCAACATCTGTCTCTAGGAAACTTGTGCTTATTAGAAAATGCAATTCTGTTGCTTTTGGTTTCTATCCTAAAGTAGAACTTAGCAACATTTTAACCTTTCCAAAATTAAGTGTGAATAAATACATTTTGATTAGAAACTAAATCACAGTGCACTAAAAAAAAAAAAAAATCTGGTTTGACAAAGCAGTTTAGTATCTTTTCTCTGAAAGTTGTCATTCCTCCTCCTCCCAGCCCCCTTCTTCCCTTTGTGGACACTCAAACATGGGGGGATCACTTCCTTTTTCTCCCTGGCCAGTGTCCTCCTGTCAGTCATGCCGAAGCCACGATGTGCAGATTCTGCTGGACTATATACCTTTCCTCTCTGCTTCTTTCTCTGACTTTGCATGCATCATCTCAGCTCTGGCCCCCCTGATATAGTAATTTTGCTTAGATTAGTAAAATGATATCCTGGTGTTCTCACCGCCAACCTACCCAACACCACTGCTCATCTTCCTGAAACATGTCTTGAGTCATGTCATTTGGTCAAAAAATTTCAAGGGAGTCCCATTACTTCCTAAATCAATCCTATATCCCTAGATTTTTAACTGACTGTTCTGCTCTATGTTATTTCAACTACAGGTATATATTTGCTACTCTCTCCGCCACCAGCCTACCTCTGTGCAGTTGCTTGTGCTGTTCACCCCAACTACCTCTTTTGAGTGCTGGTTTCATTATTTACTAGCTTTGTGCTTCTGTTTCCTCATTTATAATATGAGGATCATAACAGCACCTACTTCCTAGGGTTTTGTGATGATTGCACGAGGAAATCCATACAAAGCCCTTAGAAGATCGCCAGCACAAAGTCAGTCGTAGGTAAACGTTCACAATCATTATCATTATTATCATCATCCCTTTCAAGGACCATTTCAAATCTGCCTCTTTAGTGAAGTCTTTTTAAATTGCCCAACTCAATGTTATTTTTTCCCCTTTTTGTACTTCTCTGAATAGCATTCAACATATAATGCCCTGTCTTAGAATAGTACGGGCACTTATCTTGGCCTCGACTGGACTCTACACTTGCTGAGGTTGAGGAAATTTTATTCATCATTTTGTATTCTAAAGGACCTCATACAGCACCTGGCACATCAAAAGGACTTAATAAATACTGGCTCAATTGAAAGAAATTGATTTTACTATTTTAAAAACTCTGTTCCTCAAGCCGAGAAAGAAATAACACATACAGATAAGTAAATGAAATGAGCGCCTTGATAACAAGGCTTTTACTGGTGAAAGACGCTGAGATTGATGTCATTAGGATGCACGACTGGCCCTGATAACACCCTTTTCGTCCATGTCCTTCCTTGCAGGTCTGCTTAGTGGCCTATCTTGGTTTGTTTATGCTTTGTGTCTCATATCAAGTTGACGAACGGACATGTATCCAGTTTGCTATGAAAGTAAGTTGTCATTTTTCTTTCTCTTTTATCATCACACAGAAAAAAAACCCCACAAGTACAAAATAAAAGAATGCTTTTTAGGGGGTTGCATATCAGATTATTCTAGAAATTGCATTTTTACGCAGGCCAAAAAAATGTTTTAGGAGGGCATTCATCCAGACCCCAAAGGTAATGCTGATTTTTTTTAAAGTCTTAATTTCCATGCACTAGGTTGGCACAGAGCATATGAAATCTGTCCTTCAGTGTCCTTACAAGGAATATTGAAAATTCATCAGTTCAACAAAACACTTGGCCAGGGAAAAGGTGTCTCTGTTAGTGCCCACTTCCATATCTTGGGGGTTTTTAGAATATTTTAATAAGGAGGCGGTCTAAGTGTATTTCCTCCTGTAGGTGGGATCACTGAGACAGAAAAAGTACATTGGGTGCATCCAGATGATCTGTGCCAAGAGTCTGAGGGTAAAGTGGGGGAGGGAGGGATATGCATGGTTTAACAAGTGTGTGTGTCTTTCCCATGCATGTATCTTTTTTTCCTCCATTAAAGATGGTGCATTTGGTTGGAACCATTTCAAGTACACAGCATTTTCACTGCACAGTAGAATCTGCTCCAGAGGGAAACAGACACACCCTTTTAGAGTTTAGGGAGATAAACACCCAACTCAGCAATCAGAGCTAGTAGAAATCAAATTCCTACATTTTCTTTCAACTACTTGTAGCCCAGAACAAAACGTTTTCTGTAATGTTAGTTTATTGAGGGTTTTTTTTTTTTTTTTTTGGTCCATTCACACTGTTTACTTTTCTTTTGTAACAAAACACATAACAACTGGATACTTCTTTGTTCAAACAAGAAAGCATAGTGCATAAGAGTAAGTCAGCTCTTATTTAGAAATTAGGAAGTTGCAGAAAAGATATTTTGTATTCTAGTATAATTGAAGCAGTTGACATAAAACAGCAAAATGCTTATATGTATGATATTTAAATCAGGTTGTAAAAGAGTAATTAATGGAATAAAAATGTTCACATTATTATCAAGAGCTGGCTACACAAAATATATGGTATAATCCTACAGAAATAAAAAAAATAGCTCTCTGCATAGAAAAAAAATAGTTATCTGTGAGTGGTGGGAAGACAACTGCAGTTTGTAGTCTTTTTCTCTAATTTTGAAATGTTCTCCAATAGTTAGATATAACTTTTCTAATTAAAAAAATAAGGGATTCTATTTTAAAAAATTGATATAATTTCATGGATAAGCCTACATTTGGAATTTTTACTTTTTCTGAGGGTGTTCCTTAAAAGAAGGCCAGATAGAGCAGGCATCAGTCCATGTTTACTTTTTTTGTAGAGGTCTGACTAAACACAGCAAGGCTTAGTGATGACTTAAAAAAAAAAAAAAAAAAGCCAGAAAGCCTAGTAAGAAATGCCCTGTTAAATTACAGGAACCTCTTTCACTAGGGTAAAAAAGTGCTCTCTGCTAGGTTCATCAGCTTATGTGAAATGCCCCCATTTCCCCTCCAGATGACCCAGCAGAAGCACCAGCATCAGCTTCACAGAGACCCCCAAAGCCATCTCAACAACCTGCACTTAAAATAAGGAGCAAGGACAAAAATAAAATAAAATAAAATAAGTCAGTGCCAATGTCAACCAGGTTGAGAATTCCCCACTAAGAAGATCTCATTAGCTACCTTCCCCCCGCCCCGCCCCACCTGTGACAGGCACTGACAAATACGGAGGCAGTTTTCTCCTCTCCTGAATGTGACCTTTAGTGGTGCTTGCTGTCAGCTCTCTAAGGCGCCCGCTATATTATCTTCAGGTCTAAAATGAGCTTCAGTCAGTCTCCAGGGTTTCCAAAGGCCCAAGTTACAGCCGACTTTCTTTGTGCCTCCACACCATCTGGGGGGCGGGGGGAGGGAAGGCACGAAATGCATCTTCATGAGATGTTTCTCACTAGCGTAACCGCATTTGAGTGCCTGCGTATTGATACCCAGGCCTAAGCTTTGTTGGAGATTTTTTTCCCCCGCTCCCGTTGCAGACCCAGACGGCCAGGGCAGTCACTCCGGGGGGGTCACCGCGGCTCTCTGCAGCCTGAGCACGCACGCGCGCGCGCGCCCCTCTCCCTTCTTCTTAGAGACAATGGCCATGGGACTTGGCTTGCCCCCTCAGGCGACTTCAGTCCTCCCTGGCCGCGCTCGGGCGGGCCCTGCGACGCCACCGGCGCGTTCCTAACCTTCCCCCCTGGCCCTGCCCGCGCGGCCTGGGCGGGCCCCTCGGGCCCGGGATTGGGCCTCCTGCCTTTCCTCGTGGCCCTGTCTTCTCGGCGCTCACCTGGCTGATTTTCAGAAACGTGTCCGGTTCATGTGCTTGGCAGCACTCCCGGGCGCGTTCCCCGCGAGGGCATTTAAGGCGCGGTCGCCTGCGCCCACGGACACGAGGCCCCCGGGCTGCCGCTGTTGCTGCAGGGGCCTCCCCGCGCCTGCCACTGGGGAAGGTAATTAAATCGAAGCCGAACCGCCCTCCTCCCCGAGCCGCCGAGCGTTGAGGCTGCAGCCGGGTACCAATTAGAGGCCGCGAGCGAGCGGAGCCCGCCCGGGCGCCGCTGTTACATAAGCGCGGGGGGCCTCGGCGCCCCCCCTGCCCGCCCGCGGCCGAGCGCCCGGCGCGCGGGCTGGCGCGGGCAAGACAGATGCGTCCCGGGCCCCGCTTCCATCAAGATATATTTGCTCGCATTCCCAAGGTCATCGTAAACACTTTCATTGATAGTTTATTCGTGCCGTGTAGGTAAAACAAGCCACTCGATTTTAAATTACAGATTCTCACCCAGAAGCTTGTTGCTGTCAGATGAATTAAAAGCCGTGAAGGAAAAATGCTATACAGCGCTGCAGAAGTAGCCCACAGGCTTGGCGGGGAGCGGGGATCGAATATGTATTTATGTCTTAAAATGGATAAGAAATTTGATTCTGTGGCTCACACCCGTTTACTCGGCCTGATGTTTTCACGGGGTGGGAGATGCAGAATCACAGTGTGTGAGATACGCCCCCATGAAAATGCATTCATATTCAAAGGAGCTGAGGGGCATGGCTTTTGTTTGTGCGCTAGCTGGCTTCTAGCATCTTTAAGATGCTCAATTAAGATTGAGCAAGCCCAGTGTTTGTGTAAATGTTTACATCCTTTCTATAAGCCAAGTATGTGCTGTTACTCCCATGTGACAGAGAATAAGACAAAGCCAGTAGAGTTGATATCCTAAGAGTCTTGAGAATTGGCAGCTCTTTCCATCTCTAGTAATTTGCTTATTGATTTCACAAATACTTAAGTAGTGCTACTATGTACTAGACACAGCTCTAAGCCCTTTACCGGTATCAACTCTTTTGATGCTTATAATAATCCTGTGACCATAGGCGCTATTATGATCATCATTCCAAGCTTAAAGGCGAAGAAATACAGGTACACACGGGATTGATTAGTTTGCCCTAGGTCCGTAGCTAAGAAGGGAAGAATCAGGATTCCACTGCGGACAGTCTGGCTCCCCAGTTTATGCTCCTAACCATCAATCTGCTGTACACTTGTTAAATGTCTCAGGCAAACCTGTTCATATCTAAGCCAAAAGGTGATCTTTAAAAAATAGGCAAAATTCTCATTTCAGCAAATGGATTTCTGTGATTATGAGAGAATAATATTTTTTGCAAGCATTCGAGTTATTTGCAGACTGAGAATGAGGGATTATTTTCATTGCTTCAAGATATTGTCCCAATGAATGTTAAAGAAATCTGCTAAGGATGTATGTGTGTGTTGGAGGTAGGAGTGTTATTGCAAGACCGCCTCAGTTCCATCCATTGATAGC
This sequence comes from Leptonychotes weddellii, assembly GCF_054177405.1. Taxonomy (NCBI): domain Eukaryota; kingdom Metazoa; phylum Chordata; class Mammalia; order Carnivora; family Phocidae; genus Leptonychotes; species Leptonychotes weddellii. Next base: position 87,157,929 of record NC_138373.1, read on the forward strand.
AATAAAATGTGCAGACAAAACTCCAATTGGGGGCATTCTACTAAGCAGATGACTCTCAGGTGGGAAATTATTCCTTTAATTTGGGCCTTCCCTGCTGGTAAAGGCACCAATGTACCCACATCCCCAAAGCAAATAGTTCCCAGTTCCATGCTGCCTGCACTGGAAACACGGCTCTGATGGGCACACTTTAACCTGGCTCTTAGTGTCAGGAGTTTGAAGTCGATCGTCAGGTCCAAAGATTTCAGAACCACCCAGAATATTTCAAATATTCTGCCCCAATGTTCCCACAAAAATAAATTCATACTCTTTAGCCTGAGCACTATAGTGTTTGCAGAAAATACGGCCACTGAAAATTTAGGGAGGGGATATATTCAACATAACACATTGAATCTTTCCTTTTTAAATTTTTAACGGTGCCTACTTGGATTTATCTGCTTCCCTTCCTCCAAGGGAGACTAAACGTGTTAAATAGAAGTTCTCCTTGTTGTGTCCCTGAGATAGAAGACATTGCAATAAACTGTTTTGCAGATTAAACAGGTGGGTTCCAACTGACAATTCTTCAAGTGATTTGAAGAGGAAGAAGAGTGTGTGTGTTTATGATGTCTTTGATGGGACGATCCAGAGAGGCTAGGCACTCCTTGGTTGTGTAGACATGCTAAGACAAGATGGTTTAGCCAGTGAGTTCCACCTTCCTCCTATGCCCTCAGTCAAGCTTCAGGCAAACTAGACACATGATTAGGGCACCAGCACACATGCACACACACAAGAAAGAAAAAAACCACCTTTTTAAGTATTCTATATTTAAGACTTGAAAGCACTTGAAATTGTCACTGTGTGGAGAATCACTCACTTGGAGGACTTTTGTACCCATGTTTTAGAATCTTAGATATGTGTTTTTATTTTAAATGACAGATCATTGGAAGTGGAGGGAGTGCATAATCTTTTTAGAGCTACTTTAATCTGAACCTGGACATGAGTAGGACTACCCTTACTTTGAGGAGTTCACCTTCACCAGAACTGCTCTACAAGAAACTTTTGACGGTGGTATGCAAATCTCACACAAAGAACTGGGTTCAGTACACTAGTTCCAACAGCTAGGGACTCTGTTCCTTATCTAGACCCTCAGCAGGTGGGACCATGAAGAGAAATGTTTCCAGTAGGTCAGTGCAATCCCAGGAACATTTCTTGTTCTATAAAATGCTTTATGTTGTGACTGTGTCAACAAGCACTCACAATTTTTGATCAACACATTTCAGGTGTAAGCTAAATGTCCTGTTCAGGGATTCCATGGTTCTTCAGCAGCAGAGTTTAGATCTTGAACCTGACTTTTCCATCACAAGGCTATCACGTAGGCCAACAGTGTTCAGAATCTCTTGGCAACTGAAGGGCCATTTAGGGTTTATTTTTATGCTTGGAACTACATGGTTATAGGTAGACTTGGGTTGGGACTTGTAGGTGATAAAGCTGACATCCAGTTGTCTACCTTCTGGAACCATAATTTTTTTTCCCAGCAACCTCTGACTGTGGATCCTGGCATTCCTGGACACAGGTTGGCAGTCACTATATTGAACACTGTCATTTTTATTAACCCAGTTGATCAATCACTGCGAACTCTGGCCAACACAGTGTTTACATTGCAGAAACGTGTTCTTTACTTCCCAGTCTTTCTGCAATCTTCAGATGAGCAGTTTCTGAAGTCAAAAAGCCTGCCTTTCAGGGCTGGTTCTCATGCTTGGGAGTCACTTAAACTGGTATCCACATCCACAAACAACCCACAATCAAGCTAACATTGTTGGCGCAATGTATGAAATGCACCCGACATCTGTATGGCAAATAAACATAGGATCAGGGCGTAAGGACTGCTCACTATCCAATCAACATGGAACCATTCCTCTGTCTTGAGGACTCCGTTTCTGAGGCAAGAAGAGCCCCTCCCTTGGGACCTTCCTGATGAGAGAAGAGAAAGCACAGCTTCGATGAATTAGCTAGTCATCCAATGTTCTTTGTAACTGGCAAGGTTCTCTTCTGCTTTCCCGCAGCTCTTGTATTTCCTGCTGAGTGCTGGGGGCTTGACGGTCTGCGTGCTGGCCGTGGCCTTTGCCGCCCACCACTATTCGCAGCTCACCCAGTTTTCCTGCGGGTTGGCTCTCGACGCCTGTCACTGCAAGCTGCCCTCTGAGGAGCCCCTCGGCCGGACCTTTGTGTACAGGGATGTGACCGACTGTACCAGCATCACGAGCACGTTCAAACTGTTCTTACTCACCCAGATGATTCTTAACTTGCTCTGCGGCCTCGTGTGCTTGCTGGCCTGCTTCGTGATGTGGAAACACAGGTACCAGGTTTTTTACGTCGGTGTCAGAATGTGCTCCCTCACGGCTTCCGAAGGCCGGCAGCAAAAGGTCTAGCGTTCTTGCTCGAAGGTGGGAGAGCAATCAGCCCACTGACTAGCTGAGGTCAAAAAAGAGAAAGGAGGAAGAGAGAGAGAAACTTTTGACAGTAATAACTAATAGTTACTGTTCTAAAGGAATATTTTTGTATTTTTCAGGAAATAAAAGCATCTCTTCAGGTTTCTATAGTATTTTAAAAAACCTTTTACAGGGAAAATCAGATCCAAATTGACTTTGAGACGTTAAAGGAACACGGAACAGGGAAAGAACGGCATGCGTCTATCCTTGCTGCCTGGAATTTCCTCCTCGTATAGATTTCCCCCGCTGTCTGAAAGTAGAGCATTCCCACCCATGCAAACTTTCATAAACCGAAATGGTGTAAAGCGAAGAAGTTGTTTTGTAGAAGTGAAAATTCTTCCGATTTCTTTCGGTTAGCGAAAACTGGTACTCACATGGCTATTTTGTAAAGCAAAGTGGCACAAAGCAAACTTTCGGAAAGTGGGGGAAACCTGTCTTCATTTTATTCATCATTTGTACAATCTTCTTTCCTGTGAGTTCAGTTTATAGCGTGAATTGGCATTTCAGGCCCACTTGCTAAATTGTGCCGTCTTTTCCAGAACTTTCCACCCACACCCCCGCCTTATCTCCACTGTCTTAGAGAAAGGCAGGGGGTGGGGAAGAGCTGAACAGCCAGGTTGAGTCTCTATTTTCCCTGGTAGAGATGTCTCCAAGGCATGAAACAGCTTGAAGGTGCCCAGTAGAAAAGGAAGAGACTTCGCAAAGGCTGAATAATTATAAACACCTGGGCTGGGGCCAAGGCCCTTTTCCCCTCAGCCCCCTTAGTTTGGCTCTGCAAGTGGATCCCTAACTAAATGCTTTGGATGATTGTCTGCTTCTCAATAATTGAAAGTTGGTGGTAGTTGTATTCTTAATGATGTAGAAGGCTCAAAAATAATTACATTATGCTTCTATTCTATCATCTAAAACAAATCATTAAAACTAATTTCTACCTAATTGTTAATTATAATTATGCTCCGAAGCCTACTTAATGAGCCCTGGCTGTTCTTACATAGCACCATCAGAGAAATTACTCTCACAAGAGAGGAGGCTTAAAGATTCTTTCTTCTGAAAGCCAAGCTTTACAAGGGAGAAGAGAAAATTTTTTTATTAATAGCTCAGGTTAAAAATATTCATTTAAACAAAAACAAGAGCATTTGTAATGGGCAACGTTTGTACAAATAGCACATTTGTGATATGTTGTGAAGTATCTCTCTTGGCAGCTAAGTACTTTTGAGGAAGATTGGGAATGCCAATGCGTTCCATTCATAAAAGTGTATCTGATATGTTATCCTATTATTGACTTCTATGCACAGTCCACCCAGAGACTTCAACTCCTGTTTTGAAGTCCTGACTTGAGCATCTGCCCGCTGACTTGGAAAGTAGTTTTTATTTTGTTTTGTTTTTAAGTTACCGTGACTTTGAAAAAAAGCACAAGTACCCTATGATGGGAGTCTTCTCTCTCTTATTATCAAGTTCTGAACAATATCCATGTCTTAAGGACGGAGCTCAGAATGCAAATTCATGCAGCATAAATGTTATCAAGATCTTTCTCTACTAGCATGCTCTATTGAAATCAGAGATTCAAGATAATAATGGAGATGAATTTGCCTCTCCACATTGCCTATTGATAGACTCCACTAGTCATGAATTTCAAACCTAAAAGAAAAGCATTTTCTTGTTTGCCTTAGAAGATAGTCGAACAATCCCATTGATTGCGACAGTGGTGTCAGTTTCTACACAATATAAATATCCAAGTAAAAAGAAAAACATTAAGTCGGTAAGTTGGAGGATTGTAAATAGCTTTTATGTTCCCCAGATAAAACACCTGATTAACAGATGTGAAAATCTTTTTTATGTATTGACTCGCTTTAAAAATGGCCTTCCTGCACATGAGCTCAGGCCAAGAATTCACATTGGAGGGCTTAGTGGATAAAACCCTGGGGGCAGAGGTTTGATCACACACAAAAACTATAGCGAGAGAACACCAAGCATCCTGATGACGACCTGAAAAATACTCTGTGCGCTGTTAAAAAAAAAACAAAACCCAATAACTGAGTCCATTCTGATTTGGACAGTTTCCTGCATAAAGAAGAAAATGGCTGCGAATCTGAAATATTGTAGCTGTTCTGTAAAGAAGAGTGAGAAACTCGTGATTGAATGCTAATTGCTATGAATCAGGCACCACTGGAAGCACACCCTGACTTCCTTCAACAACTTTTTATAGCAAACACTACAGGTTTTATATTAGAAAAATTAAAATTCTATACAACACCAAGGTGCTCGATGCTTTACAAATGATTCACAAGGTATTTCAAAGGGTAGAATAACTTTAGCTTATGTGCTTTCTTTTTCTAAACAGTGCCATCAGGCAGGACTGACATAACTTTGCTAATAATCAGTATATATATTTGTATATGTATACATACATATATATATATATACAAACATACATGCATATATATAAATTGGGGATTTTGCTATTGTGTAATTAAATCATTATTAAATCTCCGAAGGAAAAAAAATAATCATAAGTAAAAGAAGGAACAAACAAAACAGGAAAGAAACCAAGACAGGAGTCCTAGGCTGTGAACTCACTGAGTATTGATACATGTAAGAAATGTGTTGCATGAATAACAAACTGCTTTGCCCTGGATTTAAAGTATTTTGAGGTTGTGTTTTGCAAATATTGAAGTTACAATAATGGCAACAGAAAAGGAACAGATACACAGCTTTACACTTAGCAAAATGTTACATTTAAAAACTGACAAGGAGCCAAGATGGTGACTGTCTCTTCTAAACCATAAAACAGTAAGATTTGTGCAATCCTCCTCCTCTCCCACCTCCTTCAGGAGAATGAAATGAATCAAGACTTTGGAAAGGGGAAACTGCCGGGACTTGGCAGTCCTTGAAATAGGAGGAATACAGCAGCCTAAACGTACAGACGCTGTCACCGAGCCCACTAGATCGGTCTGTGCCTTCACGTGACCACCATCTGTGCCTCCCTCGTTCTGCCCAAATTTGTGGAGGCAGCTCCTTGGAGCCGAGCCTAAAAATATAGCTGCACCAGGCCCTAGAAACTGTAGTCAAGTAACAGGCCTGACTTTTGCCCCCCTCTTTGAATTAAACGTCTATATGATCTCTTTGGAGGGGTTCTGACAGGGAGGACCCATTATACGTGTGTTTTCTATTCACAGCCGGGACATCAGAATCTCTAAATGCTCTTGTTCTTCGCCTCCTTGCATGCACTGTATCTGGAATATGTTTATAGATTTTTAGTAAAGGGTGGGCAGAGGGTATCCAAGGAAGGTTCTGGAGGACAACGGTGGGGCGCTTATTGAATCAGGAACAGACTTCGAAGTTGCCCTGAAAAACCAATCCTAACCTGTCATGAAGCTCACCTTTCCGTTTTCCAGTGACTGCCTCTGAGCTATTGCTAGGTCACCATTAACTTCTGTCAGTCGTGCTGACTGTCGGTTTTTACTGAACTCTAAGACCTCGGTCGTATTTCTGGATGTACACGGGGTCTTCAGGACAGTGTTAAAAAGAGCTGCTGCCAAATAGATTGACTCCCAGTGGAAACATTTGTTTGGCTGCAGGCTCAGTGTTTCAGCCTGTGAAATGGATACCTTGATTCTTTTCCTCTGATTTTCTAGTACTTTATTATCTCAAATGATCATCTCCTTCAAAAATATTGGTCTGCATTTTGGTGTTGCGATTGCATTTTTCTGGTGTTGATGAAACAGTGAATAGAAAACAAAGTGCTTTCTACATGTTTGAGGTGGTTGTTTTTCAACGGGATGCACATATGCAGATTTTCTTTGTTAATAAAATTTTCATAATCTCTGAAAACACCTTGTTTGGATGTGTTTTGAAGTACATTACACATGAACTTGTATACATAAAATCTCTCAGATGAGTGTTGGCTTCAAAGTTCCGGTTTGGGGATAGATGAGAACTAATGTTCATTTTGACTCCTTTGTTCCAGTGACTGTCTCTGTTTTGGTACAGGGCACCCACTGTGGAAGTCAAGGTTATAAATGCTCCCCGGGCCAGAGAGAGCCGGAGCTGAAAAAAATCTTGTAGAAAGTACTTGGAATGCTGATTCTTAATTTATATCTATTAATGTCAGTAAAGCTTGGCCTAGAGAAAGGAATACATGTTTGAGTGCCACATGTTCAATCATATCCTACATTTAATTATACAGAAAAACAGACGGCCCAATTCCATTCCAAATCTGAATGCAAGGACTGCTTCTTATGAACTCTGAGGCAATTTAAATAGTTGATGATACCGTACAATGCAGTGGTCCTTTCTGTTTATTCGAGTTAGAAAAGCTTGTAGGATGGAAGAAGAATGGAATCATGACTTAGGATACACTCTCTGAGGTGGATTTCCTATCCTTAGTGTTAGGGCTGCAGGTCCTAGGGGTGGAAATCTGACAGCCACTTTGTGGCTGTGTGACTTTTGACAAACCATTTCATGTTTAGTTTCCTCATTTACAGAGTGGAGAAAAACATAACTGCCTCACAGTACCATGGGGAAAGTTAAATGAAATAGCACTTAGCAAAGTGACTGGTTCAGAGAGAGCTTAAGAAACATTTGGTTTCTTCCATCCTTAGCTGGGTTCTGCATAGCCTGTCCTGCCTCTCCTGTCCCCACATCCAACTAGAAACATAGCTCTGCTTTGCTATCCCCTTCTTTGACTCCCTTTTTATAAGCCAGGAACATTATCAAAGGGACTGCCAACAGAAATTCTGCTTTTAAAGTAAGATAGCGCCAACTCTTACGGATGATAGCGCACAGAATTATGTGCTGGCTGGATCCCTATTTGTTGGTTTACACAGCTGGGTGTTTCCCAAATGGGGCCATCTTTTCTCAGATCTTCTCTCAGGGAGAAGTAGAAGCTGAGGCATTTCTCCTGATTTTCATGTCACTTCGAATTTAGTTTGATAGAAGCGTGCTTAACCCCAACATTTTAAAATGAAACTTTATTGAGCTTTCGTACATTATCAGTCCCCTGTATTTTAGGTTGTGATGTACAACCCCTCATTTATTTAAAAACAAACCATCAACCACCTTTGGTATGCTTGACTCTGTGGGTCACTGATTCTCATTCAAGAATCATAAAAAGGTCTATTTTCGAGCATGGTCAGTAAATACCACCTAGAGCTTCATTCTCCAGGTTGGGTACGAGAACATTCATACGAATCTTTAAATCTGTGGCAAGTTATTAAAATCATACAGTCAGAAATCTACTTCCTCCCTTGATGGAGTCTATCTCTCTTTGTAATTCATAATAGTTATAAATTATTTTTTTTCATTTGACAGATTCATCTTTTATAAGTTAGTCTTTATGAAGTACAGGACCAATATTGGCTATTTTACTTTTAAAATGCAGATTGTAGGCAAAAAAAAAAAAAAAATGAAACTGTATGGGGATGCCAGCTTGGACACAACACCTCGTTCTTTCATTTCTTTCCAGCACATAGTTATATGTGTTTCCTGATCCCTTCCAAAGCATGGGTTCTTAGAGGAAGTCTTTTTTTTGTTGTTGTTTGTTTGGGAAGGTCATCAGAAAGATCCTTTAATCAAAGGGTTGTGGGACATATACTCATCTGTTATTCTTGGGGAAAAAGCGGATAGTAAGGCCATAATCCAAATACACAGATTTCAGCTGAGACATGAAGTCTTACTGTTTAACAAGGCTCTCTGGCTGGCGCAGGGGGGATGCGGAGGCCTGGAGATTCATCTGTGGCACCTGTGATGGTTCTGCCCCTTCCACGCGGAAGCCGGCTGGAGAAGGAGGCAGAGGCTTCCGAGAGGGGGTCTGGCCCTACCTACTGCTGCCAGGAATCGTGGAGGTGGCTCGGTTAACGCCCGATGAGGGAGCTGAACAGTGAGATGTCCGTGGGCGGTTCCGGGGTCTCTGAACCTGGAGATTTAGGACTACACCTCTCTCTGGGTGTGGTGCTCTGCTGATTCTGACTTTCCGTCCAGCCCCCTTTTCTCAACAGGGCACACTGTGTTGTCTTCGCCTGACCAGGTATGACTACGGGAAGCACGAGGATGACTCTCAAGGCCCACAGGGGCCGTGGCACTTCTGAGCAGAGAAGATGCCTGTCATCTCATGCAAGCCACTCCCAACGGGTCTCCCTACATCTTCCTAGGCACGTGTTTTAGGGACTATTGGTGACCCAGGGAAGGCCTGAACATGGTGTGCTGGCCGCAGTGAATTATCAGAGACAGAAGAAATAGAGTCTGAAAATTATGTGATTAAAGTTGTCACTAGCCTTGGGGCGCCTGGGTGGCTCAGTCATTACGCGTCTGCCTCCGGCTCAGGTCATGATCCCGGGGTCCCGTGATTGAGACCCACATCGGGCTCCCTGCTCAGTGGAGAGTCTGTTTCTCCCTCTCCCACTCCCCCTGCTTGTGTTCCCTCTCTCTCTGTGTCTCTCTCTGTCAAATAAATAAATAAATAATCTTAAAAAAAAAAAAAAGTTGTCACTAGCCTCAATGGATTTTTTTAAGATTTATTTATTTATTTATTTTAGAGAGAGACAAAGAGTGGGGGGGGGAGGGGCAAAGGCAGAGGGAGAGAATCTCAAGCAGACTTCCTGCTGAGCATGGAGCCTGACACAGGCTTAATCCCTCAACCCTGAGATCATGACTTGAGCCAAAATCAAGTCAGATGCTTAACCGACTGAACCACCCAGGCACCCATCAGTGGATTATTTTTAATTACTCTTTCACTCAGGATAGAATTCATGTATTCTTACAAAATAAACAATGACCCCTCAGGTACCTTTTTGGACCGGAGTCGATTTTTAAGTTTTTATTTATTTTTTTTTCTAGATTACAATTAAAAAGAGAGAGAGAGCTTACTGTATTTTCATATATGGAAGCTTAGGCCCAGGGACACCGAACATGACTATTTAACCAATGGCTGGGAATATGCACTCAGGCAAATGCAGGAGGAATGACATCATCAACATATTTGGGGTCCAGATGAGGTAATCACAAGTGAAAACCTAGATTCCATTTGGCCTAGCTTGAGTTAGAGGAATAGCAACCATCCTGGTGTGACCCTCACACCCACCTACCAAGAGATTTTAAAATTGCTTTGGACAGTTCTGGATAAAGTGACCAAGAACACCACCTCCATTTCTGGGATTTATGTCTCTCCTCTCCTGGGCTCTTTCTACCCTTCCAAAGAGACTGCTGCCCCTCGCCCACCTCCTCCCACAGCAAAATCCACCCCTCTCCCATCCCCTGTCCCACTTCTATGACAATCAACCCAAGTATTGTTAACTCAAATGCTCAGGGTTAAAACCTTAAATAGGGAGATCCCCATAAATATTCTTTTCCTTGTAGTAGGATTTTGCTGAAGATCAGAAAGCTTTTCAGGTCCAGAAAAATGAGGCATGATGGGGGAGGGGGGACCCGCCCAGTAGTCCTTCAAACTCAGTCATGTAGGTAGCTACCTACTCTGTCTGACCAGAAGAGTCATGGTCACAGAGCTGGTGAGACTCGGAGAACATTTCCCAGTAGCCCCAACTCCGGCTGTGGCTTGGGAACGAACCTGTGTGGGTCTGCAGCTGAACCAGCTGCTGGTTACAGCTGAGCAAATCTCGGCTCAAACTGGCTAAAGGGAAGCATCCAGAAGTCTAAGGGAAGGGGTTTTTCCTCCCACGATTTCAGAGGGCATTTTACTGTGGAAGGCAGAATGAGTAAATAAGTTAAAAAAAAAAGTACGGGGGGGATGGTGGTGGGAAGAATTCATGCAGAACCTCTCTGCCCCTAGTGCCCGGCTCCCTGAGCATTACTTGTGACAACTCACCAAGGTTGACTAACTTTGCTCAGACCCCCGGGCTTCTCTATTCATCCCACACAGAACACCCTCAGAGACTGGCTTGGCTTCACACTGCTGCCCAGAAGAGGACGTGTCAGGCAATAAGCAAGAAAAATGCTCATTTCTTGTTGAAAAAGTCCCAAATTGTAACTTAACAGGGTGATCTTTTTTTTTTTTTTTTTAATTTCCAAAATGTGCTTTTCCCCCAGAGTCCTTGAGCACAGACCTGCGGTTTTCTCTCTCCTGGGTTTTATAGTCTATCCGCCTCAAGCCAAGAGACTTGGCTCTGCTCCCTTTGAGTCAGAGTCTCGGCTGGTAGCTGAACCCAGGAAGGCCTGGCCCCACATCTCTCCCTGGAACCACCAGACCACACAGCCTCCTGTGCTGAAGCCTTTGGCTGGGTATCCTGCCTCCTCTTTGTTTGGAAAGAGATGTCTTACGTAACTGCACAACCTACTAAATGCTCCATTGTCTTCCACTTGGGAGAGCTCAAAATAACCCATTAGTGACTTATGACTTATCACAAAGATAGACTCTCTTACCCACATAGCCACAGCCCCCATGGAGCTGGCCTCACCTATCTTACTCAGATCAATAATCAACAACAAGACTTAATGACTGTTGTCTTTGGGGGAATCATAAGTTCAGGACAAGGTGCAGGAAATACAAAGCCTGGTTTATCTACAGGTCATGGTACTTTGCTCGAGCAGCCCATGAGAGAGTCATTTGTAATTCAAGATTGAGACAGGCATACACAATGCTGATTGGATGATTCTTTCACTAATCTGATTTTGATAAACAGCTGATGAAAATGGAAGGTGTCTGGTCATCAGAGGAGAGATACCCAGGCAGGAAAATTAGCTTCTCTTCCCTCCCAGGGCAGGGATTTATTTCGAAGCTCCTGTTGAGAGTCCCCAGTGCCAAGAACGGTGATCACTGCCCTGGACTGCAAGGGCCTTCGAAGCAGAATGACAGAAACCCATTGGGTAAGGTCTTCTCTTCCATCTTATTTTCTATGAATCTCTGATTAGCCCAGTTGGGAATTCTAGTAATTACTTTAAGCTGGCACCTCTAGAAAAAAAAATATACTTCTTAGGATTCAATTAAAAATGAAAAGAAGCTCTGTCTGCCTGGTGTTGCCAAGGAGTTTTCACTGTCTAAGGCAGGGGTGTAGACCAGGATGAACAAAACACTCTGCGTTAGGTGACATTTCCATCTGGTTCTGCTGCCAGAACAGCCCTGGGGAGAGGAGCTGGAGAGAGATGGGGGCCAGCCTCCTCCAGCCCGCTCTCTTCCCAGTGGATCTCATAGTCTTTCAAGGATCCCTGAAGACTCTTACTTCTTTCTTTCTGCGGCAGACGTTTTCTCATCTGGGACCAACGACGTGATTAGTTTCAGGTGGAGGCACATTTCTTTCCCTGCTCCGTGACATGGGGACCTTCGACAAAGCTCTCAGAAAGGCTCCCTGAGCTTGGTGAAGTGCAGCCATCTCCAACTGCCTTGGGAAGCATACCTAAGAAGCATGGAGGGACAAGCTGAGGGGCTGTCTCCCCTGGCCACCGCTGCCCCTGCCACTTCCCTCAACACCGCGGTATCACGGACCGATCCACCAAGTCCCACGCATGGATCCCTGGACGGCAGCAGCCACCCCGAGCATGTGCGAAATGTTGCCGCACTGAGTTCCGTGGCACGTGTGGCTCGCGTCTCGTCCTGTTCCGCTCAGTGAGTTGGAAAAAGCTGAGAGTACGAGGGCGCTTCCCTTCTGGCTTTCCAACAGCGATTTCCACAAGGATCCCTGAAGCTCAAGCTTCTTGCAGAAGCTACTTGCCTACACGACAGGGCAGAATTGTAAGGCACGTAATTTGGAAATGGTACCAGCTTTGAAATAATAAGAGTAAGAATAAATCTTCTTCGGTGGTTTCCCATTTCCAGGAGACAAGGTGGAGTTCAAGTCGACCTCAAGTGAAAAAATTGGGTAGTTGCCATTTTATTGGAATACAATCTGCATTCAAAAATGGGTGAGAACTCTTTATACTACAAGAGCAGCTCAGAAGGCAGTTGAGTGTGTAAGAGAGCTCATGGAAGTGTCATTACAAATCCGTTTTCCTTTTAAATGCTAACGTGCTGGGGCGCCCAGGGGCTCAGTTTGTTAAGGGGGTCTGACTCTTGATTTCGGTGCGGGTCATGATCTCAGGGTGGTAAGATCAAGAATGTGTTGGGCTCCGTGCTGGGTGTGGAGCCTGCTTAAGATTCTCTCTCTCCCTCTCTTAAAAAAAAAAAAAAAAAGGTAATAAATAGTAATAATAATAATAAATTTTTAAAAATGTTAACTTGCTATGTAGGAAGGATTTAGAATAGACATTGGGAAAAATTCCTAACCACGAATGTGTAAAGTATGGAAGAGATCCCTATCTCTATAGAATATTAAATAATCTTATCTAAGGGTTATTAATAAAATAGTACACAACTCTTTTCCTAGAATGGTTTCTTTCAAAACCTACCTAAAATCTATAAGAAAAGCAATTCTTCCAACTAGAATTTGTGGGAATTTACCAAACCAACAGACTTCTAATTGTGTTGCTGTCCTTTCTTACATGTCCCTCAGCCTCTTCTATGTCTAAAAATACTTCTGGCTTAGGAATTTTGGAGACAGAATCAAAAATAGGGAAGTTAAGGGACCAACCCTAGAAAGTAGAATTGAAATATCAGCAAATTATCACTTCAAGTTTGCAATAAAAATACAAATTAAGGGGCGCCTGGTGGCTCAGTTGGTTAAGTGTCTGCCTTCGGCTCAGTCATGATCTCAGGGTCTTGGGATCAAGCCCCACATCGGGCTCCCTGCTCTGCGGGAAGCCTGCTTCTCCCTCTGCCCCTCCTCCCTGCTTGTGCTTGCAGTCTCCCTCTCTCTCTCTGTGTCAAATAAATAAAATCTTTAAAAAAATACAAATTAAATTTAAAAATTCTTTCATTATAGACTACATATTTTAAGCACATACATGAAAATAATATGCAAAACCATGATCTTCTTTAACTGGGCTTGGGAAATCTTGGAATGATATTTTAAGGACCCTTTGAATTCAGTGTCGATGTATGTTTGAGAGTCCATGTATTATGGCCATTAAGAGTGTGGTTTTGGAACCACACTTGAATCTTGGGCATACTTGGCCTTGAGCAAACCACCAACTCTCTCTGTACCTCCCTGCCTCAGTTTCTTTGTCTGAAGGATAATCATAGTGTATGTGTAAAGAGTGAATGAATGAATGGATGATTATCTATAATAGATTTAGAAACAGTGCCTATGATTAATGCTATGTAAGTGTTTACTGTTGACCATAAACTGTCAACAAATTGAAATTCAGGAGCACATTAGGAAACCAGGAAAACTGGTAGCCTCTAAAATTTCTAGAGCAAAACACTTTGAAGAAACACACAAATTAATAGTCTCTATATTCTGGAGCCTAAGTACAGAACAGTAATCCCTCTGCCTCTTATAAGCATGGGAAGTACAATATAGATAATTCTCTTATATTTGTTCCCCAGCCATGATCTCTACTCAGTGGGCAAACTGGAGCAGGGCTTCAAAGTTCTGGTATCTGGGAGCCCCGGGGCTCACTGACCTGGAGGAGTGACATGTGGGGGCCAGAGTAAGATTTTTAGGGCCCAGAGCCATCCTGTGGGCATATTACCTACTCCCATAGATACAGGGGACTACAGGTTATAATAAATACCTCATGTAGCCCTTAAGGGAGTAAAAAAGTAACAAAGGGCTTTGAGTAGTGGGCCAGGCACACTGGGAAGGGCAAACCCACCCTTCCTGCTTTGGAGACACTGGCAGGTTTATGAATTAAGTGTTTGCACAGATAAATATGACTTCAAAACTACCTGGCAGAGTCCTTTTTTCGTACCATCCCCCAGCTGAACCCTGCCCAGCACCAGGAACTCAGGCTCCGTGTAGGGGTAGGATTTTGGTAAGACTCTGGTAGGGACCTCTGTGTGAAAACAGAATGGTTCAGAGCAAATTGGGGTCCTTGAATTTTATGGATCCATGTCCAAATAGCCAAGGTCCATTCTGGAATCCAAGAGAGAAAACCTGCAGAAGACTTGTCCAAAGCTGTTCCCAGCAGGCTGCATTGCCTGCGCCAGAGACCCCTGGGGCTGGCTCAACATGCAAGCCTCCTCTGTCTAGACCTAAATGCAGAGTTCTATAAATTGACATCTTGGGTACTCTGAAGAGCTAAGATAGACGAGATGTGGATTCACAGCATGCCTGTGAATTAAAAATAGAAATTAAATACAGACATGAGCAAACTATCCTGTTGGAGGAGAGGTGACTTTCTTGCCTTAAGGAGAAATGTAATAGGATCTCATCTGACCACAAGCAGACACTCCAAGCCACACCCATTGCTTTGACAGTAGTAGAACTCTGACGTCAAAAAAGAGACGTGGCCCACACCGCACTTGACCCCAAACCACCTCCCTATCTTCCCCAAGTTTATTCTCTTCCTCTGCTTTTCTTTCATGCTGAGGAAGAAACACCACCACCAGCAGGAGGGGACCAAAGAGACATTAGCATAAGAGCCCTTGGACATCTGCCTGCAGCTTTTTGTATTCTTTCCTCCTATGACACAAAAGCAGTTCTGGATGAAAAAGAGTTGGAAGGTCAGAGTGACTCCAAGACAAGCCCCAGGGTTGTATGGAAGTCTAGAATTTACTGAAGGTTCCTGTACTCTTTTGTAAGAGCAATTAGGCTTCAGGTGGGTTTTTAAATGAAATTATCAGCTTTTTAAATGTGTTTTTAGAGATAATATTTCTCTTCCATCCCTGGATTATACTCCCATCCACACTCAACGTCTGTGCATTTCTCTCCCAGTGCAGTCATGACCCTTGACATAAAGCAAAAGGGAGAAATGTTTTTCTGCCCATAAGTTTTAAATTTTGAATCTGCTTATTTACAGTCAAGAGTTATTCATTATATTTGTTTTACTGTAATAAGGAAAATATAAAAAGGGAAAAAATGTTTTACAAATCTCTTAGTTGACTCCCAAATCTTTCCCTTAATATTTATTTCTTATTTTAAAATCTATATTAGAGGGGCGCCTGGGTGGCTCAGTCGTTAAGCGCCTGCCTTCAGCTCAGGTCATGATCCCAGGGTCCTGGGATCGAGCCCCGCATCGGGCTCCCTGCTCCGCGGGAAGCCTGCTTCTCCCTCTCCCACTCCCCCTGCTTGTGTTCCCTCTCTCGCTGTATCTCTCTCTGTCAAATAAATAAATAAAATCTTTTAAAAAAAAATCTATATTAGAGCTGGAAGGAATCCTTGTCCAATTCACTCATTTTATAGAAGAACAAACTGAAGCCCAAATGAGGGTAAGTGACTTGCTTAAGGTCATGCGACTCAATTTCTCTCTTTTTTTCCATTTTAATGTACACATTTGGCTCAAAACTTTTCTCCCCGATGTTTTTCTTTATTTTTTGCCATATGAATTAAAATATTTTACCGTTTGATTACGATCTGCAATTATACACTTATTTCGACAAGTGGAAAACCCCTGCTCAGTATTCTTATGGAGGCTAGGCAAGGCCAGGGACAGGGCAAAAACTCCACATTCATATTCCCAGTGTATTCTGGGACATTTCTCCTACGCTTTTTTTTTTTTAGAATAAAATAATAAAATAAAATAAAACTTACTCATCCTCTCTCAACCTCAGTGACCCTGAAGGAATGGAAATAGTGAAATGAAAAAGGTGATTCGTGGTGATCCGAGAGTTTGAAGAAGAGTAGCTATAAGTGTGAGTAGGAATACTGAGGGGACGGCCAAAGCAGCCTCTTTCTCTGAGAGCCTGCAAGGACCTTCCTGACCCCCAAGGGAGCTTCCTGTCTATCTTGGTTAAAAACAGACTCTAGAAACGGTCAGATTGCCTGGGGTCCCAGGCTAGGTTTTGCTGCCATTTACTAGCTCTAGAGTCTTGGACAAATTCCTTAACTACTCTATACCTAAGTTCCTTCCTTCATAAAATGAGAGTAATAAGAGCAACCTACCACAGGGTTGTTGTGACAATTACATGACTTCATATTTATAATGTGCTGGAAAGAGTGCTGGAACATTCTAAGGGCATAATCTATGCTTATCATTATCATTACCTATTATCAACCCTGTTTCCCAGCTGATCTGAAAATCTGGGCCAAAGATGGAAGAAGAGGGAACTGTTCTATTATGTTTGGCCAGGTACTTAGGAAAACAACACACTCATGGCTTGATGTGACAGTGGAAAATCCTTTTTCTTATACCTAATGTATAAATTTGCTAAACCATTAATGTATGCATTCAAAATAGAGAACAGTTTCCAGAATGTGCTTTCTTAGAGAGCTCTCCGGTAGACTTAAGACTTCTAGATTAGAGTCTGGTCTCTGGTTGATCTAATCAGCCTCTCTATAATTAGTATGCACTGAGTTTTCTCATTGTAGCTCCAGATCTGCAACAGCGAAGGACAGTGCCACCAAACCCCACATCTTTCCAGTGTTTTGTCAATCCTTTTGCCTTTCGTAGGGTTGCAGTGGACCACTTGGGAGGTATCACATAATGACATGCTGCAGGAAAACCTTCCGCTGCTTCCGATTTTTAAATCTATGTCTTGTGTACAACCACTAACAATAACACGCAACACCCCCGATGACTGGAGAATCCAGTAAGTTGTGCAAGCTCCTTGCAAAGCCATCAGCGCTTACCCGTCCCCACTGCATTGGAGGGGGGAATCAAATATGCAACTCACAGCTCAAAACACAGGACTTTGGAGTCAGTAGGTAAAACAGGAATGAGCACCAGCATCGGTCATGCCGCCAGAACAATTAGAAATATTCTTCACCTACTCAACTTGAGAAAAGGACCGGACTCCCACTTGCCTTCTACGCAGTGAGTAGCTAGTGTGGAGTGAGCCACGGAAGCCTGCCACGGCCTCGGAACGGGCTCCTCTGCTCCGTGCCGTGCCCTTGGCCACACAACAGAAGGCTGCAGGGCCTGGGGGAGGCCAGACTGAGGCGAGGGAAAGAATGGCATGAAATCCGATGCAGCTGCTGAACTTTCTTTTCATTAACTTTAAATTATATCAATTTTTAGACTTTTGGACACCTACTGGAAGGAGGAAAAAGAGGAAAAAGACAATCTGTCTGCTTTTAACCAAACTTGAATTGAGCAATAATAAAAGTTATTTAGCTGAGGGCAGAAAGCCAGGACCACCGCTGTCCCTGCTCCCCACCTTCCAGTCCTATTTAGCTAGAAGTTTCCATTTCAGCTCTCCTCCTCTGAGGCAAGGAAAACAGCTCCAGAAAGGAGGCTGTCCCTGCAGCTGTCTCCTCTGCCTGGCCTTACCAGAGTGACTCAGCAAAGCAACCCCTTTCCTGGCGGGAACAGGGCAGGGCATATATTACACGGCTGTAGATGTGTGTGCCATCTTTCCAGCTTGCTTATTCACCCTGTCCTGAACACTTCTGTCGGAAATGGCCGATAGCACCTGGGTCATTAAATTATTTATGTACCCCATTCTGCAAATGTCTTTCAGGGGAAGAGGTGACCAGAAAGACGTCTCTTGGCTGTCAGAGGCCAGCTGAGATTGGTGTGGGTGGATGGGAATGTGGTGGGTGGAGGAGCAGGTATTAACATTCACCACCAAATCCCCGAGTGTTCAAGATCCTAGCACTCCAAGCCCTTCCCTGGTCTTCTGCTCTAAGCTACCTTTTATTATACCTGAAGCCACACTTTGAATGCTCTGAGCTTCTCCAGAACACCTGTACCTCTTGGTCACAAAATAAAAAACAAAGCAAGAAGGGAAGGAGATGTAAGATTCAGCTCTCCAGTGCATGCTTGTGGAATACCTACTTTGTAATAGTCCTCATTCCAGGAACCAGATGTATAGAGATCAATAAAGCTTACATTCCTGTGGGAGAAACAGATAATGAAAACACAAGCAAATAAGTAGAACATTTTATTTTATTTTATTTTATTTTTTAAAAGATTTTATTTATTCATGAGAGACAGAGAGAGAGAGAGAGACAGAGGCAGAGGGAGAAGCAGGCTCCCCGCGGAGCAGGGAGCCCGATGAGGGACTAGATCCCAGGACACTAGGATCATGACCTGAGCCGAAGGCAGACGCTTAACCATCTGAGCCACCCAGGCGTCCCATAAGTGGAACATTTTAGATAGTGGTGAGTATTCTGGAGACCAGTCTTATGGGAGAGAGTGAAGGGGCAGGGTAATACTGGGATGATAAGAGAAGTCCTCTTTTGGGACACACCATGTGATCTGGGACCTCAGTAATAAGAAGGAGTGAGCCACGCAATGGGGAAAAAAAGCATTCCAGGCAGAAGCAACAGCAAAGATTAATGCCCTGGGATAAAGTTAGGCCATTAGGAGAACAAAGAGAAGAGCTTGATCACAATATTGGAGGAACAGGCTGCTACTAGCTAGGGAAGAGGAGGTAGGCTGGGGTCGGATCGCAGAGGGGCTTGTAGGCCACAGGAATGGTTTGGAAGCCACCAGAGTGTAAGTAAGCAGTGAAGTGACATGATGTTTAACTTGCTTCCCATTCCCCACTATGATAGATGCATAGATATGCACAAACGCAAGGAAGACACATGGTTAGGGTAGAAACTGAGTTAAGGTTATGAAAATATTTTATGTTTTTATAATTCAGTGTCACTTCAGATTTGATATTTAGAAGGATGAACAATTTCTCAGCAATGCAAAAGGAAGGGCTAGGTTGGAAAATCAGGCAAGTGTTTTCTCGAAGCCCTTTTATAAAATTAATGCCTGAAATGGGACAACATCATCCACACACAGGTCACGTTGGACTTTAATCTTTCAAAGTCAACCAACTCTTAAGATATTTTGAATTGACTAGGAAAGAGCATTATCTTAAGATATTTTGAATTGACACAGGAAAGAGAAAACAGTATCTTTCTCACTGAGTCCCCAGAACTTACACATCCATTAAGACAAGGCACAACTTGGTTTAAGAAACCAATAACCAGTAATTTACAAGTGGCGAGGTTTATCCATATTTACACAGAGTACCAAGTCTCCCTCTGAGATTCAGACGAGAACCTTCAGTTTTAGCCACTTGTTTAACCACAGTGGTCTCTCTTTGTTCCAGGACATTGGCACCACCCTGGAAGATCCAGTCAATGAAAGAGCTTGGACAAATAAATGTTTTGGGGAGTTGACCTATGAAACTCCTTCAAATATTCCTTTTCTGTGTGGCTTACTTTCTCCCTTTCTTCCTTTTGTTTCAAAAATTTTAAGAAAGGGCAAGATAAATATGAGAGAAAGGGGACGTGATTTTCATTATGAATTCTGTGATTATGTCTAACATGGCTAAAATGACATAATATTATTTTTGTAAAAGGATGGAGTTTTAAACACCTAGTGATTAGAGGCATTCTTCAGACTACAAGCGAACAGAGACTGCATACCCACAAAATATGTACAAAAGTCAAACAAATACCTTTTTTTAAACCAAGTTAATGTCTGAAGAAAATTGATGGACTTGAGCAGAGTAGCTATTAACAGAGAATAAATGAAAACATGTTACTTGTAGATATGTTTTTATTCAGTTCATCATATTTATCCCCTGTCAACTTAAAGACATAATGGAAGACAAAATATTTTAAAAGAGTAAAAAACCAGAGGTCAAATACTAAATAAGGTAGGGAGAGTATACATAAAATCGTAGGAGAAGCTACTATAATTAAGCGAACTACCTAGCTCTGAAAAATGTGGGTGCTTTCTGCCATCCTATATTTTACTTTCACTGTGATTCCAGAGCCCTAAATAAATTAGATCGGAACATTTTATTTTTACCTCAGAGATAGTTCCTTCTTTTGAATAAACATTGGAAAGTTAGCTCAATGATTATACATCTAAAGAATGAAAGTATGGGAGACTGAATATTGACCCCCAAAGATATCCGTGGACCCCATGAATGTTACTTTATATGGCAAGAAAGAAGGGGGGGCGGACTTTGCAGATGTGAATAAATTAAGAATTTTGAGACGGGGAGATTATCCTGGATTATCTGGGTGGACCCTAATGTAATCACATACATCCTCATAAGAAAGAGGCAGAGAGGCACTTGACACAGAAGACAAGAAAGCAATGTGACCACTGAGGCAGAGAACGGTATGGTGGGGCCACAAACCAGTGAATGCCAACAGCCAGGAGAGCTGGAAGAGGCAAGGAAGAGGTTCTTCCCTAGAGCCTCAGGAGGAATGCGGTCCTGCTGACACCTTGGTTTTCGTGTGGTGAAAGAGATTTCAGACTTCCAGACTCCCGAACTGTGAGAGATTAAATCTCTGTTGTTTTAAGCCACCCCGCTTCTGGTAATTTTTTACTGCAGCCATAGAAACTAACACAAAAAGCTAGTCTGAATTAATACTCACGGACATCTTAAAGGAAATAAAAATAACTGTGAGGAGGCAGAGGACCCCAGCCTAAAATCAGATCACAGACTGACTCCTTGATATCAGCCTGTTGAGACTCTGAGCAGAAAACCTGGCTAATCTATGCCAAGACTTCTGACCTACAAAAAGTATGAGGTAATAAATGGGTATTGTTTTCAGTTGCTAACTCTGTGGTAATAGAGTAGTGGAAAACTAATACACTAACCAAGCAAGATGAGTATATAATCACCCTTACGATTTCCTCAATACCACTTCTCTGTTTCCTGAATCCCAGTTTCCATCAACCATGCATTTACTTGCACATTTTCAAGGTTGATAATGTTTCTATTCTGTTCTATAACAATAATAGTGTTGTAGCATGAGAAGAGGATCTGTAGCAGATTGGCTACATTTGAACCTAGTTCTACTTAACATAGGCATATATTTTTAAAAAGATTTATTTATTTTAGAGAGACAGAAAAAGAGTGAGCATGAGAGAGAGCAATTGTGGGGAGCGTCAGAGGGAGAGAATCTCAAGCAGACTCCCCACTGAGCTCAGAGCCCAATGCAGGGCCCGATCCCAGGACCCCGAGATCATGACCTGAGCTGAAGCCAAGAGTAGGATGCTTAACCAACTGAGCCAGCCAGGCACCTCAACATAAGCATATTAAATTTGGGTAAGCAAAGTAATCTTTCTGTAGCTGTTTCCTTATCTGTATTATCAAGACAGATGTATAATGTACATCCTACATTATAGTATTATTGTGAAAAATAAGTCAGTGAATGCATGTCAAGTGCTTACAAGAGTGACTAGCATATCATCATCATCATCATCATCCTCAGTGTTCAGTAAGTATTGCTATTTTTATTACTACGTTTACATTTTTGTGATTTGAATATATTTGTTCTAAAAATTGAAAGCCAATAAATTACATTTACATAAAAAGGACTAAGTATTTTTCACAGCAGTGCCAAATTGTGTGTTAGGATGAAGTATGCTTATCTGCAGGTCCAGTATCATAACTTTTGGACTATTTGAAGGAGAATGTTCCTAGCATTAAGGTTAAATGGATACTGTTTTTTCTTATATATATATGTCATCAGTTTCTCAAAAATTTGTCATATTTTGTTCACTTTGTATTGGACAATAATTTTATTATTTATTTTGTCTTCTTGATAAAAAATTTTGTTCATAATACCTCAAAACGAGGTATTTTAATAAGTCAAAAAATTGCTAAAAATCTCTTTTCTCTTCAGGGGTATTTCTCAGCTCCAATCTGGACGACTTCTTAAAGCTGTGAAGTAGCAGTCAACCTGGGTTTTTATGGTAAATACTTGAACACTTTTTTTTCTATTTGTCAGTAAAAATAACCAAAAATAGTACGTGAAGTGCGTTTTCCTGGAAAATTCTGTCAGTATGATAATCACAAATTGGTAGTAGTCCCAGAAGGCAGAGGGCCAGCTTTGAAATCAGATACTCCTGAGACCTAATTCTACCTATACTACTTCCTCTTTGTGGGAGTTTAGACAAATGATGAACTTTTCAGATCCCCAGTGTCCTCATCTTTGGAATGATGGTAATAGTACATGGCTGATAATTCTGTACACGGCAGATTAAATGACATAATGAGTGTAAAGCTCCATGTGTGATACCCGTTACATGGTAAGCTCTTACTAAGTGGGAACTATAATCATTACTAGTCAAGAACTGCAGCTAATCACCACCTTAGCACTTAACTCATTTGAAGAAAATTATTTATTTTTAATTTTAAATTCTAGAATATAAAACATGTAATAAAAAGCACCTAAAATGTAAAGGTCCTGTTTAATCGTTAACAGAAAAGTGTTGCACAGATAACAAACACAGATTTTTTAAAAAATGCATTGCCAGCATCCAAAAGCCCTCACTCTCCTTTCCCCTTCTACTTCTCCTCCTTCAGAAACACTTCCTTCCTCTGTAAGGATAACTGGTATTTAATTGTAATTTCCAATTTTCTTAATTTATATGGTAAACACTTTCCCACTTTGTTCTTCTAGTTTTACCACCTAAAGAGAGATATCTCTAGCAAGACTGAGATAACTTATGAGTTGCCCAAGAAAGTTTGGTAGATTGATTTCATATTTATTGAGAGACACAGTGTGCAAAAACTGTACAGAAACTAATAAAGTAGTATACTCTTTACTCTCCAGCAGCTTGTAGTGATGAAAAATAAAGCCATGCTCCCAGTGATCAGCTTGCCTAATGACCTTTGTTCCACTTTCCTATTGAGTATAACAATATTTACTAGAAACAAAAGTAATACTAGCAGTTGCTCTTTTTAGAATTGTTTTCAAAGCCAACTCTGTACCCATTCCCATAACATGAAGAGAAGGGAAAATGAAAGGGGGCTTAATATTCATTGAGTTCCTGCTATATGCCTAACAATGTGCTAGAGATTCTCCATTGCACTTCTTCATTGTTACAACAATCTGATAGGTATTATCAACTCTATTTGACTTGTAAGGAAATTGAGGCAACAGCTCAGAGTCAGGGTAATATAATCTTAAAAATGGAAAATGGTGAGACTTCTATGTCACTTCATCGGGAAGATACAATACTTATAAATGTAAATGCACCTAACAATAGAGTCTCAAGTTGCATGAAATAAACTCTAATAAAATTGAAAAACTCAACAATTATGGTTTGAGATTTCAATACCTCATTCTCAATAATTGATAGAAATATGAGACAAAAGATAAGAAAGAATATAGAAGACTTGACAACACTATGAACCAACTTAACCTAACTGACATATGGAGACATTCTACCCAAAAAACACAGAACGTACCTTCTTTCAAGCACATGTGGTTAGACCAGGATCATCCATATGCTGGGACCTAAAACAAGTCTCAATACATTTGAAAGGATTAAGGCCTTACAAAGTATGCTTTCCAATCACAACAGAACTAGAAATCAATGACAGAAAGAAATCTGGAAAATTCCCAAGTATTGGGAAATTTAAAAATACAATTCTAAATAATCCACTGTTCAAAGAAGAAATCACAATGAGAATTAGAAAATATTTTAACTGAATGAAACTAAAGCATAACATACCAAAATTTAAGAGATGTAGCTAAAGTAGTGCTTAGAGGGAAATTTAATTTTAAATACCTGTATTAGAAAACAAGAAAGGCTTCTTAGGTCAATAACCTAAGCTTTCACTTTAAGATATTAGGAAAAGAAAAGTAAATAAATAGACAAATGTAAATAATAAATATTAGAGCGGAAGTCCATGAAATAAAAAACACAAGAAGAATAGAATGAATGGAACCAATTTTTTTTTAATGATCAAGAAAATTCACAAACCTTTATGTAGACTGACCAGGATAAAAAGAAGAATCAGGAATGGAATCAGGAATGAAATGGAGACTATGACTACTAACCCTCCAGAAACTAAGAAGGATTATAAGGGAATATTATGAATAACTGTACAACAGTAACTTAGACAACTTAGATGAGATAAATTCCTAGAAAGTAACAAATTACCAAAATTGACTCAGGAAGAAATAGAAAATTGGAATAGATCTATAACAAATAAAGAAATGATATTAGTAATTAAAAATCTTCCTACACAGACCTAGGCCCAGAGAATTTACTGGTGAATTTTGGCTAAAATGTACAGAAATAGTAGCAGTCCTTCACAAAATCTTATAGAAAGTAGAGGAGGGAATACTCCCCAGTTCATTTTATGAGTATTACTAGTATCACCCTGATACCAAAGTCAAACAAAGACATCAAAAGAAAATTACAGACCAATAATAACCTTCATGAACACAAATGCAATGATCATTAACACTATTTTAGCAAATCGAATCCAGCAATATATAAAGTTAAGATAAAGTAGGATTTATCCAAGAATGCAAAGCTGGTTTAAGACCTGAAGATAAACCTAAAATATAAAGGACAAACAGCTCTTGATCATCTTAACAGATACAGAAAAAGCATTTGACAAAACATAATATCCATTCATGATTAAAAACTCTCAACAAACTAAGAACAAAGAGAACTTCTTCAATCTGTGGATGTGATGTTTGCTTACATCTCTAAATTTACTACCATCATTTAATTGGAGGTTAATAAATTTACAATGGGTAAATTTGTTTTAAAGCTTATTTATTTATTTAAGTAGTCTCTATACCCAACATGGGGCTCAAACTCATGACGCTGAGATCAAGAGCTGCACACTCCTCTGACTGAACCAGCCAGGTGCCCCAACAGTAGGTAAATTTTATTATATATAAATTATACTTCAATATAGCTATTATAGAAAATTGAAAATGTCTAAGGTGTTTAATTCTTTCAATAGAAGTCACTATAGGCAAGAAGAGTATCTTTATTATGTTCTCTTTAGAACACAACTCATCAAGATTACTCAATCAATTTTTAGTAATTTATTCAATTGAGCTTTAAAATATTAACCATGTTCCATGGACTGTATAATCTATAGCCTGGCATTCAAGTTGCCGCATGTTCTTGTCACAATTTATTCTCTTTTATCTACTCTGTTTCCATCAAAGCAGCTTTTAGACCCACTTTTTCATGTCTGTGTCTTTGCTCATGCTGTGCCCTTCACCCACTAGGTGGTACTTTGGGCACTTGTAGCTTTGTTCCTACAAGGACAGATGTCAGGGTGATTTGAAAGAGGGAGACGCATCACATGAACAAGCCATTTCTCACTTGAGTAGTCACAAGCAAGAGGCCCTTTACCAGGTATAATTGGACAACTTTAACTCACATTCATAGAATTAATCTTTTTCCTTTCCTCAGCGAAAGTTGAATATGAAGGATCTCATGTGTCAGAATTTTTCCAAAATGTGGGTTCCTTGGGCTAATTTAGGGCTTCACTCATTAATTCTTCAACAAACATTTACTGAGTGTCTGCTCTGTGTCAAACACTCTTCTAGTCATTGGAAGTACAGTAGGATATATAACAAAGTTCCTGCCCTCATGGCACCTACATTATAGTTGAGGAAGAAAGTGAACGAACAAATAGTTGCTGATGTTGAGTATGTAAGGACTTTGCAAAGCCCTGAAAAGCAAGAAAGGGGGATGGGGGAATGGTGAAGAAGGCAGTTACCCTTGTATGTGGAAAGGATGGCCAATGCTTTTCTAACAAGATGACATTTAGTACATCTGAAGGAAATGAAAGAGGGAATCACGCAGCTAACTTGGGAGAAAGCAATGAAGGCAGAGATAAAACATAATATACAAATGATTATAAGCAGGAGCATTCTTGGTATATTCAAGAGCAAGAAGGGCAAGTGTGTGGGTGTAGCACAGCGTGGATGGGGGTATGTGGTAGAGTTAAGCTTGGAGAAGTAGACGTGATCTGGCTTGTAGAGCATGAAGGGACTTGCAGGGCATTTTAAGGACTTTTGATTTTATTCTGAGTGAAATAGAAGCTTCTGAAGGATCTTGAGCAAAAAGGTGACACAATCTGACTTCTGTTGTAAAAAGATTATTTTAGCTGCTGTGTTGATATTGATTAAAGTAGGGCAGAGGCAGAGCTGGGAGACCAGTTAGGATGCTATTATAATAATCCAGGCAAGAGGTAATGATGGCTTAGATAAGGGTTAGCAATGGAGGAGATGAGAAGTGACTGTATTTTGTATATATTTCTAAGGAAGAGCCAACAAGATTAGCTGATGATGAGATAACAAGGTGTGAGAGAATGAGAAGAACCAAAGATGAATATTAATTTTACTCATTTAACAAAAGTTTATGTAGTACTAATTATATGCCAGGGACTGTTCCAAGATCTTGACAAATATTGACTCATTTACTCTTTGCAATAGCCCTATGAGATAACTACTATTTTTGTTCTCTCTTCCGGACTTCAAGGTTTTTGCTCTGAGAAGCTGGAAGGATGGAGCTCTCATTTACTGAGAGAGGGAAGACCGTGTGAAGAGCAGGTTCAAGTTGATAGGTTAAGGTTGACAGGACTGAAACAACTGTGTGGTGTCAAGTAGGTGGTTGGTCATACAAGTGTGGAGTTAAGGAGAGTGGACATCTGTGTAAAGATAGTTTAAAACCATGAAATTGGAGGAGATCTCTAAGTGAGTATAGCCATAGGACCAAGGACTAGGCTGGGGGCCACCCAGCATTTAAGTATCAGGACACAAGGACGAACTATCAAAGAAAACAGGAGAATGACCAACGAGCTCAGCATCCTGGAAGCCAAGAGAATGAAGTGTTGGAAGGAGGAGGGACCAAGCAACTGGGTTCAATGCTACAGATGGGTCAAGTAAGAGAGAAC